>NC_083342.1:94162834-94239159 GCF_019175385.1 Lycium barbarum
TCCAAATTAGCAGGTATCTTACTCCGTTTAAATTCATGGAATCTGACTGATAAATAAATTGATCATTTTCACCCCTCAATTCTAAATTTTGCATGTCCCAATTTATTGAAGTTAATCATAATTAATTAAGTGTTTAATTGTGGTTAAAATTTCATAAATTGTTTGCTATATGGCTAATAGTGGCTACAACTAAAATAATTTTCACCCCTCAATTATAAATTTTGCATGTCCCAATTTATTGAAGTTAATCATAATTAATTAAGTGTTTAATTGTGGTTAAAATTTCATAAATTGTTTGCTATATGGCTAATAGTGGCTACAACTGAAATAATTTGTTAGCCTAATTCTGGCCTTAATTGGAATAACCAAATTCATTGGTTTAAGTCAATTAAAGTCATTATTGTAAAATTAACCTTTAATTGTTTAATTAGTTTAATTCCGGTTTATGGCTTAGGTCAATTGAAGTCATTGTTGCAAATGTGGCCAAAAAATAAAACGGCCTAATCAATTAAGGCCATGATTTCAGATTTGGACTTGTTGCATAATTAGCCGCACCTTTATTTTTGTTAATTGGTTAATTAATTTTGATTTAGTCACGATTAAGGCATAATTAACTAGTTTCTTAAATTAGGGCCATTTATTTAAAAAGTTGTCCCAGGTATACACACATATACACAGATATACATGTGTATGCATGCATATCACGTGTATATACGTATATTGCCCCTCCCCCCTTTTATTTTTGAGTTGAACCGAGTCTAGCCCACTAAGGCTAGACCCGACCCAATATTTCATTTAAGGAAGGGGGTAATACCCCTTTCCTCTTCACTTCGTTCCAAACAACCCTTAAGAGGAGGGGAGGGTTTCTCTAAGGAAACCCTAAGCGCCGCCTCCTCTCTGCTCATCAGCATCGCCATTTATGGCAAATTTTCAGGCGAACCATGCTTTTTCCAGGCTTGTGTGACCGTATGAGGCAAAGCATTAATTATTTCCCCCGTCTCTCACCAAACACAACCCAAACACGGTACATTTCTCTATTTGTTCTTTATTTTTTGTGCATCAATGGTCAAAACACTGTAATTCCTTAATGGTTTTTGTTGTGTTGTGTTCGAAATCCTCGATTGCCATTGGTTTAAGGTGAACCAAGTCGGATTGATATTTTTGGGTCAATCTGACCCTTCTTTGCTTTGTTGTGATCGATCTCAGCCATTGCTTGTCGTGTGAAGAGACGATTCTCAGAAATTGGGAATTGTCCCATATCGAAATCAAATTAGGTTTGGGGGTTTTGGGGATTTCTATTTAAAGGACCCCAACTTGCATTGTAACACAAAGTTTGCAACATCTAATATGGACCTCATCGTGATGTATTTGATCTCCGAGAAAGTCGGGCAGCACTTCGGGTTGATCTTGAGGAAGAATCACAATATTCAAAAAAATTGAAAATACCTAGGGTTTCTAGCATTTTGCTTAAAACCTTTAATTTTTTCGGATTAAGTTAATTTTTTAAAGTTTTAACTATTGCTCTTGTTATTGTGGCTGAGTGTGAGTTGAAAGAGCATAGGAATTCTCCAAGTTCAACACTCGACCAAGGCTACGCAACAAAAAGGTAAATTTGCCTCATTTTAGTTTGGGTTTTTTTTTTTGGTTATGTGTTAGTTATATGTTCTCATTTGTTATGTGTTAACTTGCTGTTTATGTGTGATTCATGTTTAATATGGTTTAGTTTAGGCTTATCTCTTTGTTAATTATATGCTTCTATAATCATTTAGTTAGCTTAGTTAAGTCAAGTTGAGTTATTTAGTTCTAAAAAAGGGGGTTATTAGCTCATTTCCGTCTTGTTTAGATAGCATTAGAGATGTAGAAGATTGTTAAATCCTGTCTGGTAATGCTTTATTTGATGTGGTATAACACTAGTCCTACTTGAACTTGATTAACTCTCTGGTAACATGTAGTATTATCCTTCACCTATCCATTTGAGAGATTATGAATTGATAATTATTTGAATACTTGGTTGTGCCCTGAAGCTTAGTAGTATTAGACTGTTAGTCCTGTTCTTGTCTTTCTGAATTTGCCTCGGTCTGTTGAGTTATATGACTTTGCTATCTATTAATGTTGAATACATAGAATTCCTTTGTAAGTTGGAGAATCACCTATGGCTAAATCTATGTGTTATTTTACTACTTATGTCTTAGAAAGAAACTGTACCCCCTATTGCTTCAATGTTGCACATGTTTCTACTCAAGTAAACTGTAAAGATTCTAGTTTCCTCTACTAAGTCTTGGTTTGGTATTGTTTGATGTTGTTTGGTATACTAAGTCACAGTAAAATACTCAGACTGTCCTGTAATACACTTTTGAAACTAAAACTACCTAAAAATGGATACGATGTCCTGACTTCTTAAGTATAAAGAGATTTTATAGTTGTGTCCCTTTGCTGAACTGAATCCTTTTGTTTGAAAACCATTTGTTGACAACTACCCTAACTATGAAATATTTGAAATCTTTTATGAACTAAGAGGTTAAGATCTGGGACTTATAATGAGATGAAGTTGGAAAGGTGTTAAATATATTGATAAGGATCTAGTTTGTTGGGAATAACTTAGTAGTTGCTTTATTTGGTCTCTGTGTGTTGATTTTTGTGAATCAGAGGTCTGAATCTGTATTGTGGTGCTATGTGTTGGGTCTGTGACTTCTTTAAGTGTTGAAAGGTGTAAGTAAGAAGGATGGCACTTGAAACGTGGAAAACTATGAGTGTGACTTACCTAGGACTTAGAAGAAGGATAGAGGACTTGGAGTTTCTAGCTAACTCAGTCTCGATGTCTATCTTCTGAGTTGTTGGGGTTCCCTCATGGAAATCCACATTCCATGGGACCCTACAAAAGTTTGAAACAATTAAAATAGGTGTTGAGTTGTTCTTTTAAGGTCTAAACTGATTTTGCGGCACTTCATCTCTCTAGGTGTATATTTTTTAATCCCGTGAGCTTCTAGTTTATATGGTATTGGGATCTATTTCCTTTGTGCATTTTTCCTTGTGAATGGGCATTCAAATAACTTCAAAACTGTCCTGAAATCTTGTGTGCTCCTGTGTTATGTCATTGCCTTAAATAAGTTGGTTTTTCTTCTTCATGATATACTGGAATATACCCATGTATACCTCGTATATTCAAACTGTCCATATGCTACATATGTAGAAGTTTGGTATATCAGGTATATCATAGGTATATCACCTTTGAAAATGCCTTAACCGTCAAAATCTCTACATGTTAAATTGCTCTATTGATGAGTTTAGTCCTTGTGCCTTATTGGGCCCAATTTTCATTAGAATTTGTTTGGGTCGAGTTTGCCTTTCACGCCATATTTTGATTTGTGATTTGGGCTAGTTTGTAGACTTTGAATAAACTGTGTGGGTATGGACTATGCTTACATTATTGAAATTGGGCCTAAGACTTATCTTCTATTTTCTTTTGTTTTGCACTACTTTCTTATTAGTTGTTTGTTAGTATAATTAAATCACTTAAGTATGGATTATAAGAACTTTGATTTAACACATAGGTCTTAGACACACTCTAATCCTTTTCTTTTTATGCTCCATGTGATTCAACCTCGGGCCACTTGGGTCGTCTCTTGCATTAAGCCTTGTTGGCCCAGAGGCCCAACATCATCTTTTTTTATCGAGTCTGAGGAAAGCAAATAAGGGAAGCAAATATATCGAAGGCCCAACCATGGGTGAAAATGGTCATTGGTGGGCTTTGGTAGGCCCACCAAATGAAATTCTCGTTCCTCTATCTCCCTTTATTTATATGTATATTTGTGTTGTATATGTAAACAAATCTGTAATATATTGAAACCCATGTGGATGTAGAACTTGGGAAAAACACTTAGTATCTTAGGAAAGTCGCCAAACTATTTTCAAAAGGTCGAATAGTGATCAGCTTTACATGAAATGGAACTTAACCAGATTTTGGCTAATTGTAAACTGGTTCAGCATTTCAAATAAAAGGCAAAACAATTTCAAAAATAAAGATTGAGAAGTAAAATGGTTCGGGCTTGCTGGCCCTTTGTAGAATTCAATAGTAAAATAACAAGTATTTGGACTGTTTTGGGCCTTAAGCCCACTGCTAAAAATAACTGTTTTATTGGACCAAAAAATGGGATTTCAATGGTTAGGCTAAATATTGTTTAGATGGTAGAACTTGTTTTGATAGTAACCACTTCAAACACTATGCGAAAATCGGATGATTGGAAAGTTAAGAACTGAGTTCTGTTTTAAAAAATGGAAATGGAT
This sequence comes from Lycium barbarum, assembly GCF_019175385.1. Classification (NCBI taxonomy): domain Eukaryota; kingdom Viridiplantae; phylum Streptophyta; class Magnoliopsida; order Solanales; family Solanaceae; genus Lycium; species Lycium barbarum. Next base: position 94,167,119 of record NC_083342.1, read on the forward strand.
CTCTTTTGAACTTTAAAGAATTTTGAGATTATTGGACCAAAAGCCCACCAAACTAGAGAATTGAAAAAGAATGAGCATTTTGGGCCTGGAAGCCCAATGTTGAATCTGGACTAAAAACGAGACAATTTTTTGGGCCAAGTTTGAGACGAGATGGACTCTGGACTAGACTATGAGTTGACTTGATATGAGCTTCAAATGAGTAAAATTGAGACTTAATGAAATTTTCCTTTTCTTAATATATATGTATCAAAATAGGAGATACAGTCCACACATATTTATATAGATATATATAAATATAGGAGAATACTCCATATTTTTATATAAACAATAAAAACCCGTAAGAACTAAACTCATCTTATTAGGACTAGAATAGTAGTGACTTTACTCGGGAGAAATTCTGGGTGTGTCCTAGTCCGGTAATAAAGTGAGTTGAATACTTACGTGGATTTCTAAACCCTAAAACCCTTTTTTAAAGGGGACTTTTTGCCAAAATTTTCTTGAATTAATGATATGAATGAAATGACACTTCGCGGGATTTTAAACAATTTTTAAGCAAGTAATAACAAAATCATACATTGAAGCTAGTAGGTCAACCGTATTCTATGGATCTTTAATACTAGGGTGCGTTAAACCTTCCCAAGGGGATCACCAGAACCCTTACCTCAAACTTTGATCCAATAAGACTTTTCTCTCGCTTGAAAAAATCTTTAAACCCAGTTTTACCTAATTTCCCTTAATAAATTAGGTGGCGACTCTAAAAAGTACTAAATCCAATTAGAGCACCAACAATCTCGTAGTAGCTTTTATGCGCCCGCATAAAAGTGAACTGTAACAGGCGTAAGTTGCTAAACAATTGGAATGTTAGTCATCTGAAGCGGTATTATTGTTGAAGAAAAGAAAAGGTATGATTTATGATTATTTAATAAGTTCATTTTGAGGTTTTTAAGTTTTTGTATGAAGAAAGATGAAAACTCAGAGTAAATCCACATAAGCAAAAAGCGATCCAAGAACTGAAAACATGTGTTGCACTCTTTTTCCCTTAGACCCGTTTTTGTCCCAAAAAGGGTTTTTCTGGCAAGGTTTTTAATGAGGAAACAATGTAAAGCGTGTTACTATCAAGAGGAACTCGGAACTGTTCGGCAAATGACAGCTTATCATAGCATTTGACTTTTCATACTTCAAACCCAAATGCTAGTGGGGATACCTCGGATAGAAGTGTTTAGTCTATGAATTTTATGTAACGAAAGGTATTATTGTTGAAGGAAAGAAAAGGTATGATTTATGATTATTTAATAAGTTCATTTTGAGGTTTTTCGAGTTTTTGCAGGAAGAAAGATGAAAACTCAGAGTAAATCCACATAAGCAAAAGGCGATCCAAGAACTGAAAACATGTGTTGCACTCTTTTTACCTTAGACCCGTTTTTGTCCCAAAAAGGGTTTGTCCGGCAAGGTTTTTAATGAGCCAACAATGTAAAGCATGTTACTATCAAGAGGAACTCGAAACTGTTCGGCAAGTGACAGCTTATCATAGCATTTGACTTTTCATACTTCAAATACAAATGCTAGTGAGGATACCCTCAGATAGAAGTGTTTAGTCTATGAAGTTTATGTAATGACCCGCCCGGTCGTTATTGAATACTTCGGGAACCCATACCAAAGCGAGGACTAAGTTCTTAAATGGTATGCCTTACGGGGTGTCTGAATTGAATAATAGTTGGAAAAATAAATTTCGAAAAGAGTTAAAAGTCGTGGGCCCAGGTAAGCTTGGTCCACCCGCAGCGGACACGGTGCCGCCACAGCGGTCTCGTTGTAGCGAGGCGTGGTCCTCCGCAGTGGTCTCACCGTACCGAGACTTTGTTTGCCGCAGCGGACCTAGCGGACCAGTATACGTGTCACGACCCAAACCGATGAGCCATTACTAGTGCTCGAGCTGGACACTCGTGTACGAACCTGCTAGCTATAATCAAACTGATACAAGGACAATGTGGAAAATTTGCAAAAACATGCTGTAAACTCATAATGCCATATATCAAAATGAACCTGTCTCCTGATGAGTCACAGTTAACCAAACATAACAAAATATGCAAGCCGACAAGGCTGCCACTATACGCAGGAATATCCAAAACAATCTACATCCGTATAGCTGACCAAATCATATATACAACCCACATATGTCTACAGACCTCTAAGAGTATAACAAAGTCTATGTCAAATGGATCTGTACCAAAATGACTCAAGCTCCGAAACAATAGAGCTCTCCAAGCAGCTGAGCAGAAGTCCTACGCCGGAGGATCACCAAACTGAGAATCTGTACTTGCGGGCATGAAACGCAGCCCCCGAAGAAAGGGAGTCAATACGAATAATGTACAAAGTATGTAAGGCATAAATAACAACATATATAGATATGAAAGGTAACATGGAGTAGGAGGGATAACGTGTACATCTTAAAATCATAAGCACCTACATATATATACACATATAACATAAGTACTAGTGTTGCGAAATGCGCAACCCGAACCATAAATGTTAACGCTGTGGAGCGTATAGCCCAATCCAAAAGTATATCATTTTTCCGTGGAACGAACGACCCGATCCATAATTATCATATGTCAGTGCCGAGGATGTACGGCTCGATCCATATATGTTAGTGCCGAGGAACGTACGGCCCGATCCATATAAGTTAATGCCGAGGAACGTACGGCCCGATCCATATAAGTTAGTGCCGAGGAACGTACGGCCCGATCCATATATATCATATGTACATATACATAATGTAAATAGCATGCATGAAAGCTTATGTGAAGGCAAAACTCTATCGGAGTGACGTAAGGTCGGTAGCCTCCGATTATATTATGGAACAATCATGATCGCCATGTCTCACCTTGAAGGAACTAGTATTATGAGGTGAGACTATCAACAATAAGTAAATTCAAGAAAATCTTGTAATAGAATCATTAGTCTCATCATAGCATCATTTCATAAGCTTTAGAATCTCTATGAATAAAATCATCATAATCAACATCCTTATCATAGAACATATCTTATCTCTTTCGCATAGGGAGCTCTTAGAAATCTTTAGCCTTCAACTTTGGGATCTGAGGAAGTCATGGAAATATATAGGAATCATAGTATAGGAGTCATGCCTTTGAAAAGGAAAGGGACCAACCTTACATACCTTGAAGCTTATCTATTCGCCCAATTTCTACTTCTCGAACTCGCAAATCTACAATCAAGGAAATTCATAGTATTGTTAGGCTCATTATCAAGTTCTTATCTTAAGCCTTTAAATTAACTCTTCCTAGAATCTGCCAAAATTTCGGCAACACCTCCCTGTTTATATCCCTAACCCGAAATTGCAATACCAACAACCACCACCACCACCACCAACAACAATACTAACATTATGAACACCATCATCAATATCAAAATATTCCATGAAACATCCTATGCGATGTTTACCCAACGTCTCAACCAACAACTTTATTATATGATCATTTAATCACTCTATCTTCGTAAATAAACCAAAGGTAATATCAATAGGAAGAGATTCATACCTTGTTCCTACTAAAACAACAATATCTTCAGTGTTCGTGTAGAATCCAAACCAAAGTCCACCGCAAAACGATACTACAATCACAGATACGCGCTATCCGAACCTAAACCAACACTTCGCCACTTATAATCCACTTAATTTAGTGGTATCCTCAACCCTCAACTGTTTTCTGGATTTTTCTTGGACCAAATCTGATAAAAAAAAGGGGGTTTTAACCCTTTATATAGGTAGCCAAAGTCAATGGAACCGACTTAAAAAGTGGCCTTCGCGAACGCAAGGGACCCTCGTGAATGCGATGGTCTAGAATATTCATGGCCATCGGGAATGCGAGACCCTGTCACGAACGCGTAGGGCCCAGTTCGACCAGATTTTCGTTCTTCACCCGATCGACCTCCAATCCTTCCGACACTTCTTATACATGATCTTAAACCCTCATAAGGTGCATACAATCTCATATATCACTTTATCCATAAATAAGCTTACTACTTGTGTCGTTCCTTAAATATGAAGGTTACCCTTCTTGATCAAAATTCCATGTGCTTGTACTTAGGCTTGGCGAACGTTCCCCTGAAAATACGAGGTGTAACAATACGCTTTTTCCCACCAATATATATAGTGACTAGAATAAGAACGAGTGTATAAATAGATACTAAGTCCTAAGGTTGTTGATGTATGTGTGTTACTGATTGGAAGTAATCACTTGTCGCTATTAAAGAAGGTTACCCCATAGGTTAGGGTAATTATGCCAAGGTATATCTAGTTCCTGCAATAAATTGTTGAGTTATTTGCAATATTTATACGGATGTTCATTCTTGTCAATAAAAAGGGTTGTACTGGGTGAGTGGAAGTGAAGGCACAATAGTGTTACGCCCGTCAAGGGCATATTTCCTGGCATTGATTTTATTCATTAGCATCGTTGCATATATTTACGTGTAGTTATTGGATACTGCATGAAGCGGAAAGTCTGAGTAAATATCAGTTGTACTACCCGAATTTATGGCCGAGTTGGGTTGAATATGAGGTACTACTTGAAAAGAGATCATTGAAAGTGATGTGATAATAAATATATATAAGAAAAGGCACATTTGACCGGGGGTGAGGATGTTGCCTAGTTGTGAGCTTGTGGTCTGAGGTTCGTTCCAGAACGAGTGGTACATGAACACCATGGTCCCCTGCAGGTCATGACTATTGGGCAAAGACACCAATCAGCATGTATGTACAGTTGTGTATTGGGGCATTGCATTGCATTACATACCTTCATATCCTCATATTTACATGCTGCCATTCTGTTACATTTGTATTATGCATTCCCTATATTTGTGTTGAACTGTCTGAGAAATTCTGATCATGCACGAAGATGTTGGCGTAAGAATAAATTATTGAACAGGATTTCGGTGTTAATTCTGGTAGGTTTGGGGGGGGTCACAGTGTGTGGTAAAAGTGTGTTGAGTACGTTTTCATGGATGCATCATACCCTAGCGAGTGAACCGAATAGAAAACTCTAGGGCTAATAATCAAAAGGGTAGTCGTTAATGGTATTGATGGGATCAAGAGTAATTAATTGGCCCTAAAAGAAATACGAAATGGGATTACACTTTGACTAGTCGAGTAGCTGGTGTTGTTGTGGTAGTAAGGGAACCGGAATAACCAGGAATTAGAGAGGTGAGTTCGTACCGGATTGGGTGTCTATATTGAGAATCTTGAGGGTGTACGTTGACTTAACTGTTTATCTTGTTGATCTTATATTGTGTTGCGTGAACTAATCTTAATCGACCTATGATGCTTACCAGTATGTGTAGTGTACTGATACTACTCTTGCTACATCCTTTTTGGGTGTAGATGTGTTGCAGGTTATTACTTGAAGTTCCTCCTAGTGGATTATCGGACATCTTCCTACAGCGTTGCTCATCTCATTCCAAGCAGAGGTTGTATCGTTTATTTTGGTTTTATTCTTGTGTAATAGAAGCTCTTGTACCTGTCTAGACTAGATCTCGAAAAATTTTCAGTCTTCTTGTATTGATAGCAGAGTCCTTATGAATATTTATTTTCAATTGTCATCATTAATTATATTGCTAGTAATAAAAACTTGTTTGAATACCGGGTTGATTGATAAGGGTTCGCCTACTAGGTAATAATACGGTAAGTGCCCGCACGGCCCGTAATTTGGGTCGTGACAGTTGGTATCAGAGCCTAGGTTACCGGTCTCACAAGTACAAGAGCAAATGTCGAGTAGAGTCTTGTGGAATGGTACGATGACATCCGTACCCATCCACACGAGGCTATAGGACATTTAGAAGTTTCCCTTCATTCATTCTATCGTGCTACTCCTATACTCAATCTCCTAGTTGAATCCGATTGGTATTTGGGCGATTTCAATTGATATCTTGACGGGCTAATTGGTATCTGTCGATGCCAATTGGTATCTAATTATAATTTCCCAGTGAAAACCTTCGGTGGAAATTCTGTGTGCTAATTATGTGAATAAATGGAAGTGTGTTGCCTACATTAAGTTTTATAAAATGTGTACGTATATTAGGAAGGTTAGTAAGTTGAGGATGCGTTCGTACTCGTTGAGCGAAATCCGTGTTTGTACGCGCTAAGCACACGAACGAAGTCCCTGCGCGCCCTGAGTTGGTGGGCATTAAAATTCGCCCATTGACACTGTAGTCTCGCCGCAGCGCTGTGGGAACCGCTACAGCAGGCTCGTAATAGCTGATCACTGTCCGCTACAGCGGACCCAGATCTTTCCGCAGTCCTGCTATAGCGAGACTCTCCCCGCTATAGCATTATCACTGCAGCGGACAAGTGACTGCCGCAACAATGCCTTGGACCAGTGAGCTCCCCTGTTCCATATTTTTTCTCTTTTCTCAACCTGTTCATCCATCAACAAAATTCAAAGGAAAGCCAATTTTCAAAGCAAAACCTAAATAGAAGCATCCTGCCCAACTAGGGCAATTATCTTACGAGTGTCCTTAAACCGGGACACCCGCACTAAAACGAAAAAGAAATTATCCCAACATTCGAAACAAACTAAAGCAAGTAGATTGTCTTTAAAACAAGCCCTACAAGGGAAAATGGGAACCAAGCTGATATTAAAGGGGGGGGGGGGGATCTCTAAGCCACTCCTTTGTTGGTCGCCTCATCACCTTCGGCATCTGAGTCGCTGGAGTCTTCGCTGCCTAGCCCGAACGCACTCAGAAAGGAGAACTGCGGGGCCTCTCGAGTGGTCACCTCGGGGAGTTTCTCCTTCGGGGCTAGGGTCTTCAGAAGGCTCTTAATGCCCTTCCACATCCTCACAAATAGCTTATCCCTAGCCCGGTTCTTCTTCTTCTCCCGGTCCAAGCTCTCCCGAAGATCCACGTGTGCTTGGGCCAGAGATCCAAAAGCACGATACAAGGCATCCACAACATCCCCCATTTTGGTCTGAGTGTCCATGTAACCCTTCATATCGTCTGGAGTGAAATAACCAGTAGTAGCAGCAGCACTAGACAACCCGCCTCCATACGCTTTAAAGTGCCCGGAGCCTGTGAAGGACCACTACTGTCGCCATTTCCCTCTTGGCCCTCGCTGGCCTCATCATCATCCGAGTATGTCTTCCTTCTCTTACCTCTACCCTGTGACCCCTTCACCTTCAAAGGGTCTAAAGGAACATCACACTCAACATATCGGTCGCCAAGCTCCACGATCACACCCGCCCTTTGGCATAAGTGGGTAATCAGGGAGGGAAATAACAAGATCAGGCCATCTGTTAGTAAGCTTGAATTTTTGGGGTTAAAATCTTTAAGGTCATCTTCGGAGCTTTCAGCAGCAGCCATTCGTTGGTAAGCTTGAACCTCGAGTTTCTTGGCCTCGACAATTTTTGCGTCCCAATCCTGAAGGCCATTTCGAGTTAGTTCTATAATAAACCTACGAGCATTCCATTTAGTATGGTCAATCCTTAGAACGGATAAAGCCTTTTCAGCAATTAAATTGGCACGAACCTATTCCAGGCGAGCTGAAATTTCTTCATTTTCCTTAACGGAGGCATCAAGATCAGATTTCAATTTGGTAATAATGCCAGCTTATTGGCTATTCTCAGCTTGGGACTGCATAAGGCTCTGTTCGAAGCTCAGCGAAGCATCGGTTAGCTCAGTTTTCCATTCGTCAGCAATCACGGAGAGCTCGTTATTGAGCCTATCAACCTCAGTAGAGAGAGGGACTTCGTTCTTTTCTTTAATAAATAAAGCCTCCACATTGAAATCAAGTTCATTTCGGAGGTCCTCGAGGTCATTAAAAAATTTATCTACCTCTCTCCAAACGGACCTTTTCATTCTGAACTTGTTCAAGATCTTCCTTAGCTCGGGAGTAATCATTGTTGAACTTAGTTAGTTCGGCTTTTATTGAGGGAAGCTCTTCTACGGATTGATTGTTTCTTCGCTCAAGTTCTTGCTTAAGATGAAGAATCTCTCTCTCTCTCTCTCTCTCTCTCTTGAGCATCCAGCTGAGCTCTCAAATCATCATTCTCTTTGAGACAAAAGTGAAAGCCTTCCTCGATTAAGATAGATGACTGTGTGGAAAAAATCGAAATAATTAGAAAAAAATTCTTTTTACAGAAATACAAAAGTGTAAACAAAAGGAAAGTTGAAAACTTACTTTGTGAGATGTGTGCATCCCTTCATTGATCAAACACCTCCAAGAGACTCCACTCATCTTCTCTTTATCAGACTTAGGTACCAGAGGCCTTAAATATCTAGCAACTTCAACTGGTCGACCGAGGAAGTTTGTATCTTCAGGAACAAAATAGTAGCCGATCTACGCCGAGTTGGATCCACACTTAGAGATAGAAAAATATTAACCAGATGGGCATACGAAGAAGTTTGGCTCCTGGTCTATCTTAAAAACGAGGGGAATCCTTGTGGAATTGTAAGATGCTCAAAACCCGAGGCATTCACAAAAGGCTTCGGCCCCCCGGTAGTCCCAGGTTTTTTGAAATACTGATCAAGGTCATCTAGACCAGTTGGTGAAGATGGAGCATCTGATGGAATGGCAGTTGGAGTAACTGCCGGACCAGCTGCATGAATAGGAGTTTGGGAAGAGGAGATTCGTACCCTCTTGAGAGGAACATCATCATCCGTTTCTTCCTCATCAGTTTCCACCACATCTACAGGCTGTTGTGGGGGAGGACCCTCAGCTGCTTCAACTGACTCGTTAGTTGCTGCAGCGAAGTCAGAGTGAGTGGTTGCCCTCGACTTTCTTTTTCTCTTAGGAGCCAAAGGAGAAGATGGAACGAGATGTGGTCTAGCAGTCCTTTTCCTTGGAACTGCAAATCGAGCGATTAAATGGGAAGATGAAGTCGGATCTAATTCAGGGTCATCCATGACCCTTGTAATAGAATATCCCTTCGGAAGACCTGACAGGAGAAATATAATTTAAGTTATAAAAAAAGGGAGAGAAATAAATTCTTCCGAAAACCCTTTCAAGCAAAACTAACCGTGATTAGTAGCCTTCCATCGATCCTTGGAGATAACTTTCCAAGAGAGCTTAGGTTTGGTTGAAATGGACAAAATGGCCTGAACCCACTCATGTATATCTGAGATGGTTGTACGGGTCCAGGTCGTAGCTGCATAAAAGGACGATAAGTTAAAAAAAATGAGGTTACTTACGAGATAAGTTCCATGCCTCTGGAAAAGGCATATGAGTTGCCGGAATAATCTCGGCAATTGGGACTGCTACAAAGCATTCTGTACAACCCGGTCATAATCTTAATCGAGATTGGAAATAATGGGGTTTTCCCCTCGTTTCAGAAGACAGATCACACCGCCCCGGAAAAATGTGGGAATGTGTAAACGGATCAAATGATCCAAGGTAAAAGGAACCCCAACATCCGTGGTAAAAAATCAAAGGCATGCAACTAGCCTCCATACAGATGGACCAACTTGTGCTAAACACACGTTGTAGGTACGACACAAGTAGAGGATTATGGTGTCGATTGGAGGATTAAATTTGAGAGTGAAAGGGTAGGTATATACATTGGAGAAACCTGGTCAGTGAATAAGGATAGATTCATCGTCCGATGGAAAAATAATTTGGGAAATTACTCTTCCAAAGTTCGGTTAGGGAACAACATTAGAGTTATCTTCCGGTGGCATTTCCCAAGCACAGTCCTCCCAGACGTTTTTCTCAGAATCGAGTTTAATAGAGGAAGGGTAAACTTCAACTGATGCCCCTCGGTCACCTTTGGACTTGGCCTTACTAACTGTAAATTCTTTAGAAAAATTAAAGGAGGAAGAGATCATGTTGAAGGTTCTGGGCTCAGTATTTCTACTGGCGCCAACAACCGTTGACGGAGAAGAAGGTGGAGAAGAAGGCGGAGAAGAATTTCCTGCCGAAGTAGAAGCGGCGTTTGTACTTTTCTTGGTGGTTTTGGCCATTATGAAGAGAATTAGTGAAAGAATTCCGGCGAAAGAAGTGATTGGAAAGTTGATCATGATAGGTGATTATCGGAAAAGGAAGAAGAGGTTTTGAGGTTTTTTGGAGAATTGAAACTTTAAGATTGAAGTTAAAACAGTAAAAGTGAAAATGGTGGAGAGGTTATAGCGGAGGTTGTCATAATTACATTGACGCTTCGGGAACCTGCACCGTTTCAATTTGCCAATTGAAAGTTGACACGTGTCCGGAGTCACAGTGTGACAAGACATGCGTCAGATTATGGACAAGTGGAGGCGTTTGGTTTTCCTGCTTAATTCAGAAGTTATTGTTTTTGAAAAAAGTGAAACTTCCAAGAGAAGTTACCGACGCAATTGTTTCGGTTTGTTATTGATTCAACGAAATTTGTTACGGAAGATTTGTATATAAGCAAATCGTAATAGGACAAAAATTCAAAAGAAAGCAAAAATGGATAGCAAGACAATTGTTATCTCATCCGAATATATTGCCAAAAATTAGGTCAAGATTCCGGTTAAAATACCGGATAAAACATGATAGGGAGAACAAAACAATTCCCCTTAGAATCTAAATCATTAAAAGAAAAAGGCTAGGCCTACAGAGCAATGTTAGCAGTCTCTAAATCTTTCTCCTCAGGCTGAATAGGACCGAATGGTTCCATGTCTTCGTGGGTCCTTTTTGCAGAGGAGTTGTGACGAAGACGTAGTTCTTTACACCGGATCTTGAAACGATCGCGTGAAACTTCGACACTAACAAGCTGTTCTTGTATATTGGCAATTTCTGCTTCCAATTTAGCATTCTTGTTTTGAAGACCCATGTAAGAAGTGGTCATGAATTGAAGGAAATCCTTTAGCACTTTTAAAGAGTTGGTCGTATCATTCAAGCGCATCATAATGGAAGCTTCAAGAGAATCAGAATCCTGAAGATTCGACTTTAATCATCTATTTTCAGCCTTGAGGCGTTCGTTTTCTTCATGAAGGTCCATATCTTGTTGAGATGAAGCGAAGGAGTGAGCAGTGCCTATAGCTGAGGTTGCAGCAGCATGTCCCTGGGAAAAATAAAACAAAAATGTATGAGAAAACGAAGAAAGGGTAGAAAATTCGAAAGAAAGATACAAATAAAGGAAATACGTACCTGAAGGAGTACTTCGGCCAATTGAGTTAGAGATGACTCTAACTTGGCAACAAAAGATTTGGGACCGGGTGATGTTCCCCAAGAGGTTTCGTCTTGAGGATCAGAATTCCTTGAATTTTACCCTTTGGTTGGAGAGCTCAAAGGAGTCGTAGGTTGTTCGGTGAAAGGAGTCATGTGATCCTCAGAGAGTTTTTCAGCCTCGAAATTGTTAGTCGTTGGGTCATTAGCTTCATTAATCTACTTGTCTTCATCAAGTATGATTACTGGGGGTGTTGTATGTTGCTGAGTTTGATTCATAGTCACTGAAAGAAGACGTCGGGTTAGTAACCGAGAACCAATACCTATAGAAGGAGTTGGGACGACTGGAACCTCTCTTTGTTTGCATTTTCGACTAGAGGAAGCAACTTTTGCAGTGGCGTCAACCTGAGAAGGGGTCATCTTTGAAATGGGCTTCTTCGTAGGAAGTCCTGGAAATAAAGATACAGTTATGATTTTAAAACATTAATAAATTCATAGGAGGATTTAAACTTACCATGGTTTTTTCCTGTCCACCATTCGGAGGTGCTACTTTCTCCAGGAGGGGGTTACATTAGGAGAAGCATCAAGCAATGCAATGATCCAATCAAAGATTTTAATCATGAGATCCGGTTCGACTAAAACAGCTTCGAAAGAAAAGTTTGTTTACAGAAATTAGCGCTATACGACGCTAGATCATGAGAAGAAGAAAAAATGCGAAAAACTTACAAGTAGGATTCCATGATTCAGGAAAGGGCTCAGATAGTTGACGGTGGAGTTGGTTTGTCCGGTTCATGACAAACTGATGTAGCCAACCTCTGTCATAATCATCCTCCGGATCAATTAAACCACACCTCCCACGAGGGTAAAGATGCACTAAACCACCTCGAATAATATGAGGAACGTATATGTGGATCAAGTGATCTAAAGTAAAGGAGACATTAGCTATGTTAGCTAGGAGCTGAATACAGTAAATCAATCTCCAAACTTGCGAGGCAATTTGTCCGACGCAAACTCTGTAGCGACGACAGAAGTCCTCTATGATTTTCGGAATGGGGAAGGAATAGCCAATTGCAAAAGGGTAAGTGTAGGTCATATAAAAACCCTCAACATGATGAGTCATTCTCATCTCTTTATCAATATTGACAACGTCAATGTCGACAGCAAATTGGCACTCCCCTCGAACCTTGGGAAAAATTGTTGCATCGATAAAGGATTCCATTCTTTCAACGAACTCAAGATGGGTAGAGATGCGGCAATCATCATGGAACTTGAAGCCGACGGGAAGAATATCGGTGGCGAGAAACTCGAGTTCTTCTTTCGAGTTAGGGGAAGACATCAAAAATGTTCTGAGTGATGAACTGGTGATGCAGAGTTTACTGGTGATTGAGTTAACAATGGGAGAGAAGACATGGTTAGTGGCTAAAACTTTAAGAGAAGGAAATTGCAAAGATTATAATGTAGGGTTTGTTGTAGAAGGAAAGTGAGTGAGTGACAAGAATGGATGAGATCCTTGCCTTATATACACTCGAATTGGGAAGTTGAAAAGATATATGGAAGTTCAAATGGTAGCAATTTCCAAGACAGATCAAATCAATGATGCAATTATTAATATTCTGCATCGTGCAGAGATCATTAAAGCTGAAGTCGATGGATGTCCTTCCAGGAGGCAGAACCAGGCATTTTGTGTTCCCGCCATTAAGCAGCTTCAGTAACGGTTTAAATCCATTCCCCGGAGTCAATGCTTTCCACCGGGAAATGGAGGGACTATCTATATATATACATGGTAAAACGCAGCTCTACACGTGGCGTCCAGCTAGCAAAACACGTGGCAGTTAGAGTAGGAAGCGCCGAGTCATTTCAATGAACCAAAGAAGAGGACTACAATATTATTCGGAGGCATTCCTTTTCACGGAATTTAGTCCGAAAGCACACAGAGGCCCAGGCTTCTTCTTTAGTTTTAACCTTACAATTTCTGTATTTTATACTAGTTATTTCATACTTAGTTATTTCATATTTAATTACTAACTCTGACAAATCAAATCACATATCCTTTAAACCGCGTACAAATTCAATTGTACCTTTTCTGGGGTAAACAATCACACCAATCACTTGCGGGCGGGGAAACAACTCACATCGATTATCATATCATGGCAATAAATAAAACTCTGCGTCTGATGAACAAAGAACATAGTCCATCTTCTGCCAAATCTTGTCGTTTCTAAGCGATGAGCTATGTTTTTTTATCTTGGATTTTAACCCAGTAAGGTGGAGTTAAGTTTTCTAGTAGTACTAGTTAATTGCTTAAATGATCACTTAACGTTTTTTTTATAGCAGAAAAATCATTATATTTTTGTCATTCCATGCATACACAAAATCACTCTAAATATTCATATGATATTTCCGACCACTTTAGCTGACGTGGTAATTTTTTAAAAATCAAAATCACAAAACATAAAAAAATACAAAGTCCCATTTCTAAAGTGCACGGAAATATCATTTGAATGTTTAGAGGAACTATGTGTATTGTAACATGACAAATGCTGACTTTTCTGTTACAAAATAAGAAAAATGATTTATTTGTATAATTATCATTAGTTGAGTGACCATCTGAACGATTAACTTCTTGTATTATCAACAAATTTTGAACTGGGGCTGGTTTGCAAGTATTGGTTTGAAAAGGATGACACACTTCCAACTTATTTTGACAAGGGGGTTCATCCGAACTCCTTTCATCAAAAAAAATTCATTATATAATAAAGTTAAAATTATGCTTTTTGTATATATAGTAAATGTTGAATTTCCTAATCTCTTCGTGTTTAGTTTTTTATATTTTAAATTCTATTTGTGAAAATCCTTAATCTGCCGCTGAAGTTGATGACTACAATGTAACATGTTGTACTATTAATGTTGCCTATACATATGTTGGTCACCAAAGTGTGTGTGGCTCTCCCAAAATAAATCTGAATAGGAAATGATTCAACATAACTCTTTATAATTTGAATAAAAGAAAGTGATCCTACAAAGATTTCTTGTGTTTTATTTAATATCTCCTATATATAAAAATTGAGATAATGGTAAAAATACAGGCTTGAAGTATCATTTTATTACGAGTTTCCTACCTGAATTATCAAATGTTTTACCTACCTGAATTATCACTAACCATTTTTTTAAAAGGCAGTGTCAGGACTCGCCCCGGGGCTCGCCTCGGGGCAGGGCAGTGGCAAAACTCCCTGGGGCTAACGTGCGGGGCTTAGTACCTATGAGGCTTACGCCCTAAGCGCCCAACCGTACGCCCTAAACACACCTAACGGCCAACGCCCGGGGCTCGCCTAACAGTTCTTACACAAATTATATTTTAAATTCCTTAATTAAAATCATTCACCCTCATAATTGTTTAACAAAATAATGATACTTATTGATTATTTGCTTATAGGGAGATAAAATGAATAGTATGATAGTAATAGTGTTTTAAGAAACTATATTTTTTTTCGTGTTTGAAAGTTAAAATGTTAGAATTGATTTCCATTTCATAATAGCTTTTATTTCATTGTATTGTTTATACTTGTAAAATTATGTTATATATAATTACAAGTTATAAGCGGTGTATAATGGATTGCTTTGATTATTTTTTTGTGAGGATCAAGCGCGCGCGCGCGCGCACGAAGACACCCCCCCCCCCCCCCCCCCCATATATATCATTTATTTACAGTTTTCTTTTACTTTTTTATGTAATTTTACCTATTTAAAAATATTTATTGTAATTATATTATTTTAAAAAATACTAAAAATTAAATACCCATGGGGCTTATGCCCCGTGCCTCGAGGCTTACGCCTCGTCGAGGCGTATGTAAAACGCCCCGCCTTACGCCCCCGCCTTTTAAAACACTGTCACCAACTAGTTATCAAAACACACCTCGACTAGTATTTAATGGTTTGTGGCGTACTCACTTTTTTTGTTTAAAAATTGTGTCAAATGGCACTCCGCACGGATAATTGAAGGAATTAATTAGAAAATTACAAAAAAAAAAAATGGTCAAAAACAAACATGAAGTATCATTTTTTTTACGTGTTTCTTACCTGAACTATCAGGTGTTCAGGTAAGAAACTCTTTAAGGACCAATAATTAAATCTCGTCGCTATAGACCAATAGCGGTGGAGCCTATAGTGATGGGTGGTGACCAGATTTTTCTTGCGGTGATTAATACAATACTAAGGGATGCGCATGGTGGGATGTATGGGATCCCTCCAGGACCGCCGTCCACTTTAATCAGGGGTTTCGAGTTTGAGTATCCCGAATGAAGAAATTCTTAATAGGAAATGTTTTCCCCTTTAATAGGCACCATGTTACACACATTCAAATTAATTAGTCGCACTTATGAATTTCGGAAATCGAATGATTAAACAAAAAATAAGAGAACATTTCTACAGTACATTGAATTTTAAGTTACGATCAAAACAAAGTATGTATTTAAAGTAATCCAATATAATACAACGAAAACGTACGCAATTCTTCCTTTTTTGGGTTAAAAAAGACAAACAATTCAAACAGAGCGTTGGTGAAACCAAGACCATTACAAATTAAAGTAACCGTAAGATTATGCATTTTTATAAATTCACATGTGCATAATGCATTTCCCTGCTGAGACTTCTTGTTCAAGCTAAGGATAAATTTCAATGAGAGACCTTAAACCCAAAGCGGAAATTATTTTGTATTCAGTAAAACCAGCTTCAGTGAAGAGCTTCTCCCACTCCTTTTTAGTTCTCTCTTTGGCAGCAAAAAGAACCATCATCAGCATATTCATATTATGTTGTGCTCGAACAATCTGATCATTGTTCTGCTTCGAATCGTCCTCCATCACTGTATCTATGATTATCACTTTCCCTCCTTTCTCCCTACTTGGAATTGACTCTTTGCATTTCTTTAGTATCTTCACACAATCTTCGTCCCTCCAATCGTGCAGAATGCACTGTTCAACCATGAGGAATTAACTCGGATTAGCTAATAAGTTTTAGGTGCTGAAAATCATTTTTACGTGTTTAACCTGACTTAAATATAAATAGCTACGTGTTTGAGTAGAAGACTGAAACTGATAAAACAATCGACGTGTTTGGTAACAATGTTGATAAGCTAGTTTGTTAGAATGATTAAAATAACCTTAATTTTTCCACAAAAAAATACAAATCCAGAAGTATATTTTTAAAGAAAATGAGAGATGATGACTATAGAATGAATATGAAGTTAGGGGTTTTATTTTGGGAAAGATATTTTGAGAACTAAAATAAATATTAAGGATAAATTAATAAAAGTCTTGGTCAAACAAAAAGTGATTGTAAATTGAGAAACCATAAGTTATGGGTGATCAACTTATGATTTTTGATTGACTTTAGCTTATAAGTACTTTGAGCGTCTACGAAACACATAAATAAGACAAAAAAATACTTATAGGCCATTTTAACCAACTTATAAGCTTAGTCGAACACCCTCTGAGTATAACGATGGATACAGAAGAAAGAGAGACAAAATGTTAGAAAGGAAAAGTACTATAGCTAGATTTAATTAATAATTGGAAATTGTGGAAGTACGTTGTTTTCATGGTCAAAATCTTGTGAATGAATGCTGCATTGTAATATGTTATTAATAAAAGTTGTAAATAATGGTAAGGAAACTTCGAGCAACGATAGTTTAATTAAATTATAGGAACGCCAAATGTTTTTGGTAGCTAAATTGTACCTTGAGTAAGATGGCATTAGCATGGGGAATCTCATCGAACATATCTCCTCCAACAAATTCCAAATTCCCACTTCCTTTGCAGTCTCCTATAACATGAGGGAGATCAAGTACAGTGCACTCTATTTTAGGAAAAGCTTTGGCTATAGCAATTGACATAGTACCAGTGCCACCACCTACGTCCACCAGCGACGTTAACCCCTCAAACACATAATTACACTCCGCAATGATCACATTGGTATTCAACCTCGAGTCACTAGCCAATGCATCGTTGAAAATATCACCTAGTACTCTGGGTTCTTCTTCCATAACATAATCCCAGAAAGATTTTCCATGAGCAGTATGAAAAGCAGTGGCAGAATCATTTTGGAACCAAGCACTTAACTCGAACCAAGCTTTTGAAAAGGCTGGATCATGGTTGAGTAGCAAGAGCGACCGAACATTGAAGGGCTCACTTTTCGCAAGAAGGCGACTAGCTGGGGTAAGAAAAAAGTGATCTTCATGTTGATTTAGGAAATCAATATGCACTAAAAAGCGCATTAAAATTGGCAAGAAGGAAACCTTTGAAGAATTGACGATAGAAAGTTCAGCAGAGAGATTGGAAAGACACATGGGCTTACCATGCTTGTAGAGGACATCAGGGATGTCTAGTTGAAGTGCACATCTTACTGCTGAAGAACTTATGAAGTTGAAAATATAGTTCCAAATTTGAGCTTGAGCATGAAGAAGCTCTGTGGAAGTACTCTTACTTGTTGACATTTCTAAGGAACTTAATTTGCTTAGAGTTGTCATCTAGAGCCAACAAGGGGATGTATATTTATAGAAACTATAATGAGAACATAGTTGTCACCCATGCCTCTTCTTTCTTATTTTTAATCTTTTTGAATTCACATTATATATCGAGAATAAAGAATTTTATAGTTTTTGAACTTCTTGCCCTTCATTAAAAGGGTAAAAAGACTCTATAATAGACAAAATAGAGCAAATTAATCTTTTTGAATTCACATTATACATCGAATAGAGCAAATTATTAAACATTTTGCCCTTCATTAAAAGACTCTAAAATAAACAAAATAGTCATGTATTTTTTTCCTCAAATTTACTATATAATAATTGTTTTCTTATTTGAACAAATAGCTAAATTCAATAATAAATGCAATAAGTACATGTTTGACTGCCCCGTAGGAGTTAGTAAGAAAATAAAACACGGCATACCTAATTTGGTTGTTAAAACAATAACATTACCATAAATAATTTGATTCCTTCTTGGCAATGAATAGCAATCTTGTCATATTCGGCATACCTAATTTGGTTGATAAAACAATAACATTACCATAAATAATTTGATTCCTTCTTGGCAATGAATAGCAATCTTGTAAAAAGTTGTGCCTCTGGGATTCAATTGTAAGCTAAATGCTCTCCTCTAAAAACTAACTGTTGTAATTCGTTAGGGAACCTTCTTCCACGCGCCGGTTCAATGGACCCGCCGGACGACGCCATTCCGACGTGTCTGGAAGGGCAAAAGCCTCCTTTAACATCTACAAGCATCCCCACAGAGTCAATTGAAGGAAAAGTCTCCTATGCTACTAGTATTCAACATTGCTCAAACACTATTCCGACGCCATTCCGACGTGTCTGGAAGGGCAAAAGCCTCCTTTAACATCTACAAGCATCCCCACAGAGTCAATTGAAGGAAAAGTCTCCTATGCTACTAGTATTCAACATTGCTCAAACACTATTCCTCCTCTTATGGGACAGCAAAAAGAACCGACTAAGGCTATTCAATCTTCTCATAATGGTGCTCCGGCGGTGCTATTCCAAGCTACTGACTACTATGGCGTCATGGCCATGGACTGCAAATTCACAATTGTTGGTAGGTTTCTCGAACCTAGACCGCAAATAGATCTATTACATTCTAAATTCAAGGAACTAATTACGGTTAAAGGGTTGGTTACAATTGGAGTTTATGACAACTTTAACGTTTTCTTAGACTTTAAAAATGAGGCCGACTTTAACATAGTCTAGTATAGAAGGGTTATTGAAATTGATGGAAAACAAATGTGGCTTCAAAAATGGTCTCCCGACTTCAAACCAGAGGAAGATATCCCCACTCCTCCTGTCTGGGTTTTACTTCGTAAGATTCCTTACCATATGCACAATTGGCATTACATAAAACAAATTATTTAATCAGTTGGTACTCCACTTGAGTTGGACTTAGCCACTAGGGGTAGAACTAGACCAAGCATGGCCAAGGTGAGGGTAGAGATTGATCTGCTTAAACCCCAGCCAGATTCCGTATATATTGGCCTCATTCATGAGAATTCCCCTCAAACTGGTTTTATGCAAAAGTTAGAATATGAAGGGATACCCAAATACTGCAAACATTGTAGAAAACTTGGTCGCAAAATTGTGGAATGTAGATCATTGGAACGAAAGAAAGTTGTTGAGGAAGAAACTAAGAAAAGTAAAGATATTGAGATAACAGAAGTAGCTACAAGAATGATGTTGAATCCAAAGAGCCAGATCAAACTAAGGATACACAAAATACTAAGGATAACGGTGTTACTATGGGGGAGAGGTTTGACAGGAAAAATTCCAAGAAGAAGAAGAAAAAGCTCCCCTAATAAAAATCTTTAGTTGCTTTTAAACCTCTTTTCAATCAGTTAAAGAGTACAAAGCTTCAGAAAAACAAGAATATGATGAAGTCTATTGATAAGCCTCTTGATAAAGGAAAAGAGCATGGTTAGGACAATGGAGATGAAACTAGCAAGTTAAAGAGAAGGACAGTAAAAACCCCTCTCAAGTTGTAGATAAAGGGCAGCATAAATCCCAACATGACTTTCAGTAAGAAGAAGAAAATAATAGCATCCCAAAAGGAGAGGACAACTCTCTTACTTGGGAGGAAGTATAAGAGTCCAGCTACATACACATCAACCAGCATGAGCACAACACTTCTTACAGAGTTGTTACATCTGAAAATCCTAAAGATAAGCAGACAGGAATATGTGAAAGTTTACCACCTGAAAATAGTGATTGTCCTACTATTAATGTAGTGGTGGATCTGAATGCTAGAAAGTCTCAAAATAAAGCTCTTAAGAAGAAGAATAAGAGTCAACAGGAGCAAGAGTTACTTCTCCTAGGAGTATAGAAGTGCAGCAACAAAAGGAAAAGCAGAACACCAACCAGTCTTAGCAAATTCTTCAAAATCAGAACCCAACTCCAGATACCAAGGGGTTCAAACCAAAGGAAAAGAAGAAAAACAAGGGCAAAAGAGCATAAGAACAAATTATAGAGATATCTTCTCCTGATTGAAAGGTTGTCACATCTTGGTCACCTATCCAACATCAAAAGAATCCCACTGATGACAAAGATGATGATATAGGTTTTACCATTGTAAAGAAAGGAAAAAACACAAACAAGAAGGCTGAAAAAAAACAAATCTGAACATACTAATCCTTCCAATGCTGGAAGGAAAACAAAAAATCTTTAGCTTGTTCTTATGGTTAGGGCCATTTTTCGGAACATCAGGGGTGTCAAATCTAAAAAGGCCATTCACAGGCTTAAGAAACTCATTCACATATGCAAAATTGATATTGTTGCAGTCCTGGAACCTTTTGTTAGCATTAACAAAATTTATGCTTACATGAAGTACCTTGGATTTCAATACAGCATCAACAACTCCAATTTCAAGATTTGGTTGTTCTGGAATGGCAACTACCAAATCGCCATCACTGCCAACACTGATCAACAAATTATTATTAAAATGCTTCATGGTGCTATTGGGAAGCTGCAATGACCCGCTAGGTCGTTATGGGGATGACTTAGTAAACTAGACCTCCGTTGGGATTTCCGAGGCCGCAGGTGAGTTTATAGAATATTTATATGTATATGTGTATGTTTGGTTTGCGTCTGTAGGGCCTCAGATTGGTGTTAGGATTGTTGGGTGAGAAATTGGTAGGAAACCCCGAGCTCTTCAAAATGGACCGCTGCAGCGATTGTAGGACCGTTGTAGCGGGTCCGTCGTAGCGGGTAGAGGATTGCTGCCACGGGGCGGGGGGAATTAATGAGGTCCGCCATAACGGGATATTCCCCGCTATAGCGGGATCGTCGCAGTAAGAAGTCGACCACTGCAATGATCGATGGGAGGCAGAATCAACATTTTATATTCTTATTTCCGAACCCATTCCCCACATAACTCCAAAATAGTTCCCAAGAACTCTTGCGGCGAAATTTTAAGGCTAGGGATAAAATACTCTTGAAAGGTAAGTCTCAACCCTTTACTTTGTTCGTTCCATCATCTTACTAAGTTCCATGATTAGTTTAAGGTTTGCTAATGGTGAATGAAAGGACTAAAGCCCTAGAACTTAAGAAACCCTTACATGGAGAATGGGTTGGTGATTTTATTGTTGTTTATTCATCTAAGGGTATAGATTATCATTTGCTAGGGTGGGAATTCAAGTTCTAATAGATGAGAACGATGTATTGAGACTTAGAGTTTCATAAAGATGGTAACTTTAGCACAAAAAATGCTTGTAAAATGGTTGAATTGATTAGAAAACCCATGAATGAGAATAGTATGATGGTTGGGGTTGATTTTATGATGAATTCACGCTTAGTGATAGTTCACTCCTTTGAAAAGGGTAGAAGTAGTTGGGTTCTCTTTCCCAATTATTGTTTGTTTGAGTAGATGATCCATTACTCACTTAGCGTTATGATTGCTAGACTTTGAACGTTCTGAAGCTTTACGAAAGGGGAAAGCTATTGCAGAGTGATTGCATTGTTCCAGTTCGGCTTTGAGGTAGATTACAATCTACTTGAGTTAGACTTTGATTAGTTGATTGTATGTGTTATGAAATTGATAGGAGAAGCATGATTAGGGCTTCAGACATAAAATATGGTTGGAAATTCCTAAGTTTGACATTGATTGATTTATTATGTGATGAATTGTTATGATATGATAAAGAAGAAGTTAATGAATACTCTTCTCGTTGACTTGGAGTAATCCTTTATGCATGCTATTGATGAATTAATTTTGAGTCTTGATATGACTTGTAACATGGTGACTTATGTTCCTTGATAATGATTTATTAACTGTTCACATTCCCGATTGATTGTGGGAACAAAAATACATTGAGATGAGAAAGAAACAGATAAATATGAAAAGGAACATAATCTTAATCGGCCTATGATAGGCCGATTAAGATTAGTATCATGGCTCTTTGGGAAAACAATACCATTTAGCATGTGTTTACGGATATATGACAGAGTTGAGATAATTCGTGAGTTACGGTTGTTGGTGATGACATGGGTTGAGTTACTTTTATTGATTGTTGTTTGTGTGGGCTTATCTTATTTCAGTGATTCTTGTTGATAATTGTTGTGCCTATCTGTCTATTCTATTGATTTTATAATTTTGTGCATGATACTAATCTTAATCGGCCTATGATATCTACCGGTACATAGTATTTGTACTGATACTACCTTGTTGCATTCTTTTGAGTGCAGATTGTGATCCAGCGACATCTAACAGACCTCATATTTAGCGTGAGGCCAGTTTATGACAGATTTGAGGGTGACCCCTTATCCATGCCAAGCCGCCTGAAGATCTTCCCTTATTGATGACTATTTCTATTCCGGACATTATTATGTTATTTCAGACAATTGTTATTTCCTTAGACAGTTTATGTTTTAGAGTCCTTGTACGATGACTTTTAGATTTTGGGGTTGTAATAGTTAGACTTCCGCATTCGTTATTTATTTATGGCATGACTAGACATTTTGGGTGATTATTACTTTTGTTATATTCTTGACTTGTGTAAAAGTGATTAATTAATTGGTAATCGGTTTCATAGTTGGTTAAGGGGATGGTTCACCTACTAGGAGATTATATGGGTGCCACTCGTGGCTACTGGAATCGTGACAAAGTTGGTATCAGAGCCCTAAGTTCGCCGATCTCGTTATACAAGGACGTGTCTAGTATAGTCTTGCGGATCCGAACGGAGACGTTTGTATTTATCTTCGAGAGGCTATGAGACACTAAGAAAATTCAAATTCTTTCGTTCGTGCCACTTGATTCCAATTGATATCTGGATGATTCAAATTGGTATTTGACTTTTCTTTCTATTCTCTCACAGATGTGAGGACTCATGCAGCAGCAGTAGCAGCAACAGCTAATGAGGTACCCGTGCCAGTCGCTGGGGCTACAGCTCGCGGTGGAGGTGATGTGCCATGGATTTGTGGCAAATTCGACGCCTTTTTACTATGAATTTTGGTTTTTTTCAAGTAAGTCTGGTTCTCGTTAATATTTTTTGTTGTGTTTTAGGAAAACAATGACCCAAAAGCAAAAAGCAAAAAGCAAAGAACAAAAGAAAATTGGCCAGAAATGAAGAATCGATGTTCCGTCGATCAGCCAACGAACTGTCCTTTGAAGCGTCAATAAGCTCGATTTTCCAGTGATGACAAAGTTGAAGACGACAAAGGACGGAGGCATCGACGAAGCGTCGAACTGATCGACGCTTCGTCGTTTGTGTCGTCAAGCAAGATCTCTCAACAAGAGGAGAGAAAGACGGAATACTCGACGGAGCGTCGAACTGGTCGACGGCACCGTCGAATGGAACACATTGCTGAAGGTACAAAGGACGGAGAAATCGACGGATCATCGAACGATCGACGGTCCGTCGATCTTGCTATCGGGGGCAATTTTGTCAGTTTCTGTTGTGCGTTTTTGGAGCCTATTTAAAGAACATTTTAGGTTTTTTTTTTTGCAGCCAGATTTTATTGTAACCACGTGAACAAAGTTCCATTGGTGGGTGAGCATTGGATACTCCCCTTTTGGAGCTTAGTGAAGACAACAAGATTCCATTATCCATCATCTTTATTACACTTTGTAAGCTTTATGTCTCATTTATTGCTTACTACTTTTGAGACCATAATGTGTGAGTAGTTTCTTTAATCAAAGTTGTGGACCCAAAATGATGGGTGCTATGTAATGGGTGTCTAACATTGCATATATATATAATGGGTTGTGATGCGATTTATTATTTCTTGTATTCATTGTTCATTAGTGGTTGCAAACACTTGGTCATGCACAAACTCTAGTTTATTTGGAAAGATGAACTGGGGTGTGATCTGAAATAATATAACAAGGACTCGGGGCGCTAACCCTCGTTTAATGTACTCGCTTAGGGATAAGATGATTTCTACTTGACATATTTAATCAACCTTATTTATAACTTTTCTGCATTTGGGAAAATCATGAAAAGAAATACTTTCTAACTATTGAAAAAATTAGAAAGTGTATTAGAGATTAAGTGCATACATAACCTCGACCCATTAGAAATATATCATATTGACACCCATAGCATAACATCTAATCATCGCGGGGACACAACTTTGGTTCTCCAAATCCAAACAAATTCCAAACATTTCAAAATAGCAAATACAAACCAAATCTCTTTTCAAAATATTCGGAATAGGATTAAAGCCTTTAAAGACTAGTATCGCATACAATTAGTACCCTTTTCTCTCCATATTCCCTGTGGGATTCGACCACAACCTTGTTTGGGTTACTATATTTGACAACGTCTGCTTTACGCCATTAATAGGTGTAATTTGAGCGTATCAAATTTTGGCGCCGTTGCCGGGGAATACGGTTTAGAAATTACTGATTGTTGTGTACTCTTCTTTAAAACTTTTTCTATTCCATCACACCTTGTTTGCTGTTGTGGTGAACCAGGTGAACATGGCAGGAAGACAGAATCGGAATCAAGGAAACCAAGGTGGACTCCAAGTGAACCCACCTGCATCAGAAGAGGATGAGGATGAGAATATATTTGCGGAATTCATCAATGAAGCTGATTATGCTTCTGCTGTGGTTCCTCGTAGAACTGGAAATGCTACTTTCAAAATTGATAGTTCTATCTATCAGCTGCTGAAACTTGAAGGTTATTTCCGAAATTCTTCGGAGGATTGTCCACTCCGACATTTGAAGAACTTCCTGCATGTGTGTGCTCAACAATCCCAAGGTGTTGTTTCTGCTGATGCACTTTGGTTACGGGTCTTTAAATATTCCTTGGCTGGCCAAGCAAGGGAATGGTATGAAAAGCTCCCCAACAATTCTATTCATACCTGGAGCGAGTTAGCCAATACATTTTTGAAGAAGTGGTTCCCACCAAGCAAAAAGGCTGAGCTTCGGGATAAGATCTTTGAGTTCAAACAACTTCCGGGGGAACAATTATATTTAGCATGGGAGCGTTTCAAGTACTATCTAGCTCAATCTCCAACTCATGGGTTTCCGGATGCTATTCTCACCGAGAAGTTCTATAAGGGATTAGATACAATGAATCAAATTGCTGTCAACACTGCAGCTGGGGGATGCTTCATGGACAAATCATTTGTCAACATCACCAGGTTGCTCGATAAGCTCACCACCCACAATCAAGCTTGGCACTCAAGTGATAGTGAAATCCTGTCATGTGGTTGTCCTTCTGCTGTTGCAGTGGCCAAAGAAAATCATGAGCGAGATCATGCTTTTGCTCAATTGCAAACCACCGTGGATTTGTTGTCAAAGAGGCTTACGGAGAAAGAAGCTAAAAGTGTGAATGTTGTTGAAGAGATGCCATCTCATGCTCCTGGGATGTACCAAGTCTCGGAAGCAGCTTATCTAGAGGGGCAGCCACAACGTGAGGATGCTAATTATATCGATCACTCTCAAGGGGGTTATCAAAAGCAATGGAGACCCCAACAACAAAGCAATCAATATGGCTGAAAAGAATATGGTGGTTCAGACAGGAGGGATTACAACAAAAACAATTATGGTAATCGGAATTCCAATGCCTATGTTCCACCAAAGGGCCGTACTTCTAACTCTCAAAATTGGCGAGAAGGTCCTTCCAATGATCAAGGGACCTCTCGAATGGAATCTATGCTTGAAAAGATATTGGACAACCAGCATAAAAGTGACAAGAAGATGGAAAATTTGACCGAAGTGGTAGGCTCTCACACCGCTTCAATTCGTAAACTTGAGTCACAAATACGAGCAACATCCACCACAAAGAGGGGGCCTTCCTAGCGACACAATTTCGAACCCCAGGGGTAGTGGAGGCGATCACATTGCCTCATGCAAAGCTATTTCTACTAGAAGTGGAAAGATCCTTAATGCGGTAAATCAGAGAGTGGTTGAACCTATCATTGTCGAGCCGATTGTTGATGAGGTTAGAGAAGAAGAAGTTGAAGAAGAAATAGAGGAACCAATTGAAGTGCCTATTATTGTTGAGAAAGAGAAGGAAGCACACCCTAGTGTTCTAAAGGGTGACGAGGAGTCAAGTGTTGAAAAAGCTACCGGTGGTAGCACCCAAAAGAGCAAGGTCATGGGGGCAATTAAACCCTTGACTCAAACATATAAATCTCCTCCCCGTTCCCACAAAGATTAATGAAAAGAACGGAGGATGCCAAGTGCCAACGCTTCTACGACCAATTGAAAGGGTTGTCAATGAATATCCCATTTCTTGACGCATTCCAAGAAATGTCGGGATTTGCTAAATACTTGAAAGATTTGTTGACAAAGAAAATACCAATCAAGCATGATACGGTGGGAGTCACCCACCATGTGAGCGCTATTATTTCGTCAGCAAAGATTGAGCAGAAGGGAGATCCCGGGGATTTCACGATCCCTTGCACCATCGGTCATCATGATTTTGCTCGTGCTTTATGTGACAATGGGGCTAGTATTAATTTGATGCCACTAGCCATATATAATAAAGCCGGTTTGGGAACACCTAGGCCAACGAGCATGCGTCTCCAAATGGCCGATAGAACCATCAAAAGACCGGTAGGGGTTGTTGATGACATCCTTGTTAAAGTGGGGGAATTCTTATTGCCGGCAGATTTTGTCATTCTTGACTGTGCAGTTGACAAAGAAGTCTCAATTATCTTAGGAAGGCTATTTGTTGCCACCGGGAGAGCTCTAATAGACTCAGAAAAGAATGAAATAAAATTCCGGGTCAATGATGAAGAGGTAACTTTCCAAGCTAGAAAGGGGTTAAAATTGCCTAGTGCTTATGAGAGCATTTCGGTCATTGATTGTTTCGATGTGGTAGACGACGCGGTGGATCATATGTTAGAGGAGGAGCACTTTGACGAAACACTTTCGACTATTTTGGTGAACTTCGAGGCGGATGACATGAAGGGGTATATTGAAACAGTTAATTCTCTCATTAGCCGGGTTCGTTCTCTTATAAACCGAAGAAATTATCTCTTGATCTTGATAAAAGAACCACTCCTCCGGCTAAACCTTCGATTATTGAGCCTCCAAAACTTGAGCTCAAGCTACTTCCCTCTGATGTGAAGTATGCTTTTCTTGGCCCAGATAATACTTTACCGGTTATTCTCTCATCTTTGTTAAGTGAGGAACAAACTCAAAAGGTGCTTGAAGTGTTGCGAGCTTATCGAAGATCTGTTGGGTGGACTGTTGCGGATATTAGGGGAATTCCCTCCGGTATTTGTGAAAATAGAATCGAACTTGAGGAGGATAGTTCATCAAGTGTAGAGCATCAAAGAAGGCTAAACCCTCCTATGCAAGAAGTGTTCAACAAAGAGATAATTAAATGATTGGATGCGGGTGTTGTATACCCAATTGCAAATAGTCCATGGGTTAGTCCGGTGCAATGTGTGCCAAAGAAAGGGGGCATCATTGTTTTCCCTAACTCCAAGAATGAGTTGATTCCTACAAGGACAGCCACCGAATGGAGAGTGTGTATGGACTATCGAAAGCTAAACACCGCGACTTGTAAAAACCACTTCCCTATGCCTTTTATTGATCAAATGCTTGATCGGCTAGCCGGAAGAGCTTATTATTGCTTTTTGGATGGGTACTCGGGGTACAACCAAATTAACATTGCACTAGAGGGCCAGGAGAAGACCACTTTCACTTGTCCTTATGGCACTTTTGCTTTCAGCCGCATGCCTTTTGGCTTGTGCAATGCCCCGGATACTTTCCAACGGTGTATGATGTCTATTTTCTCGGATATGGTAGAAGATTTCTTGGAAGTCTTTATGGATAATTTTTCTGTTGTTGGTGACTCGTTTGGCGAATGTCTTGCCAATCTAGGTAAGGTGTTGAAGCGGTGTGAAGAAACCAACCTTGTACTTAATTGGGAGAAATGTCATTTCATGGTGAAAGTAGGGATTGTCCTTCGCCATAGGATTTCCGAGAAGGGTATTGAGGTAGACCGAGCAAAAGTTGATGTTATAGCCAAGCTCCCTCCACCAATCTCTGTCAAAGGGGTTCGTAGCTTCTTGGGACATGCCGGGTTCGATCGACGGTTCATCAAACATTTCTCCAAGATCGCCAACCCGATGTGTAAGCTTCTTAAAAAAGAAGCTAAGTTTGCATTTGATGAGAAGTGCCTTAAGGAATTTAATAAGTTGAAGGAAATGCTCACCTCTACTCCAATTATTGTATCTCCGGATTGGTCAATGCCATTTGAGCTCATGTGTGATGCAAGCGGATTCGCTATTGGTTCGGTGCTTGGGCAAAGGCACAACAAAATCATGCACCCAATTTATTATGCTAGCAAGACCCTTAATGGAGCTCAAATGAATTATACCATCACCGAGCAAGAGCTTCTGGCCATTGTCTACGCGTTTGAGATGTTCCGAGCCTATCTACTTGGATCCAAAGTGGTCATTCATACGAATCATGCGGCCTTGAGATATTTGATGACAAAGAAAGATACAAAGCCGCGGTTGATTCGTTGGGTATTGTTGTTGCAAGAATTTTACTTTGAGGTCAAAGATCGAAAAGGTTGTGAAAACCAAGTTGCGGATCATCTATCTAGACTTGAAGAAGCTGGGAGACCGAGTGGCTCTTGGCTGTATCTTGTGAGGTTGCCCCTTGGTATGCAGATATCACCAACTTCTTGGTGACGGGTCTTATCCCCGACGATATCAAGGCTTATCAAAAGAAGAAATTCTTGAGAGATAGTCGTCAATACTATTAGGATGAGCCCTATTTATTCCGAACTTGTGCCGGCAACATCATTCGGCGTTGTGTAGCCGAATCCGAGGCTATAGAAATCTTGAAAGCTTTCCACGACTCTCCTGTGGGGGGTCATCACAGTGGGAACCACACTGCAGCTAAAGTGCTTGAATATGGCTATTATTGGCCCACCCTTTATCATGATGCAAATTTGATGGTGAAATTTTTTGACCAATGTCAACGCCAAGGGTCAATTGGGAGGAAGCACGAAATGCCAATGAATTTTGTCATGGAGGTTGAGCTATTTTATGTGTGGGGTATCGACTTTATGGGCCCATTTGTGAGTTCTCGTGGTATGCGATACATCCTTGTTGCGGTTGACTATGTGTCCAAGTGGGTTGAAGCTGTAGCATTGCCCAACAATGATGGCAAGAGTGTCACCAAATTTCTCAAAAGAAACATATTCACAAGGTTTGGCACTCCAAGGGCAATCATTAGTGATGGTGGCACTCACTTTTGCAACAATCAATTCGTTAATCTCTTGGAGAAATATGGAGTGCAGCACAGGGTGGCCACTCCCTACCACCCCCAAACTAGTGGGCAAGTCAAAGTCTCCAATCGGGAGATAAAGAGCATCTTAGCCAAGACGGTTAATGCAAACAGAACGGATTGGTCATCTAAGCTTGATGATGCTCTTTGGGCTTATAGAACAGCATTCAAGACACCCATTGGCACTTCTCCTTATCGGTTGTTGTTTGGTAAAGCTTGTCATATACCTGTTGAACTTGAACACAAAGCTTTGTGGGCATTAAAAAAATTGAACATGAATTGGGACGAAGCAACCAAGCTGCGGTTGCTTCAAATGAATGAAATGGATGAGTTTCGGTATCATGCCTATGAGAGTGCGAGTTTGTACAAAGAAAGGATGAAGCACTATCATGATGTCAAACTTCTGAAGCGAGATTTTCAACCGGGTGATTCGGTGTTGCTGTTCAATTCAAGGTTGAAGCTCTTTTCGGGCAAGTTGAAATCCAAGTGGTCCGGCCCTTTTACGTTGGTGAGTGTGTCACCCAATAGGTCAATGAGTTAAAGTCCGACGATGGGACGCGTACTTTCCGGGTGAATGGCCATCGGGTAAAGCACTACCATTGGATGGTTGATGTAGACAAGATTGTTGATGCTCACCGGTTGAAACATGGCACCGGAACTTAGCATCAAAAAGTGGTACTACATCGTGCCGCGACGTTAAATTGTGCGCTTCTTGGGAGGCAACCCATGTGCATTTTTTATTTTATTTTTCATTCCGTTGATTTTTGTTGTTGTGGTGTTTTAATGTTTGTTGATGTGTTGAGGAACCTAAATGTTGAACCCAGAAATTGCCAGGACAGCAGTTACACGACACATTCGACTGAATATCGATCAGATCGACGAACCGTCGAATGCCCCGTCGAGTGGATCGAATGAAAGATTGGTCACTGGAAATAATGGCAATTCGACAACAGGTTTGACGCTCCGTCGAACTGATCGACGGTCAGTTTGACTGGCGTTCTTCTCTCTTTTTCATATAAAAAAAGGGTGTTCACTCGACGTAGCATCGAATTAATCGACGCTCCGTCCTTTTTACCCGACGGTTCAATAACGTGGGTTATAAACCCACGATTATCTGCATTATGCATCATTTCCATAACGTCTCTCTCTCTCTTTCTCTCTCTCTCTCTCCACATCTCTCCCTTGCCATAACCGTTACCCCAACCCCACCCACTTCCTTCTTCCTTCACCACCCCACACCCGCCACTCCCCCCTATCCTACTACTCTGTCCCTCTCTGTGTGTGCTTCTTCGGGTGTTTTTCCATTCTAAAGGGATGAAATCATATTCATTCTATTGTTAGGTATGTGACATAGTGGATTGTGTGCTCCTTTGTATTGTTTATTTTTGCATTCCATGGCTTGTGTTGCATATTTTTTATTGTTTTCATTGTTTTTGCATCATTTTATTTTCGCCTCAGATGCTCCTGTTTTTTTGCTAGGGGTGGTTTATTGGTTTGTTTGTGGTTGATTGGGTCATTGATCTTTAGCCGAGTCGGAGGGCATTATGACAAACACACCTCATTCATGAGGTTGTTGTTGTTTTTCCCACCAACTGTTCGATGAAATTTCACAGTATGGCATTGTGTGTCACGATGGCTTGAAGGGCATTACGACCTTCGAGTTGTTTTGCCCGCAAAGTTTTTTCCCTAGTCTAACCCAAGCCAACATGGGGTGAAGTCTTAGTAACCCCAAAATACATGACGATTGACACATCGGCCAAAGAAGTGTATGGGATCTGTAGTTTTAGCATGCGAAAACATTCGACGCTCAGTTTGACGGCCCGTCGATTCAATCGACGGACCGTCTTACTCAACGTCGAATGAGCCTTATCAAAAGTTCTTAACCAAAAAATCATCAACGGTGGATTCGACGGCCCGTCGAATCGATCGATGGGGCGTCTTTCCCACCGTCTTTTAGTCAAAATTTCCAGTGGCTAACAAGAGATCGACGGCTCGTTGATCAATTCGACGGGAACTTCGACGCTCCGTCGATCTGTTCGACGACTCTTGTAGCACATCGATGGACCACTGGCAGCTTTAACATTATCACATGTCTTGTACTTTTATCTGATTCTGTTATGTTTCTATGGTTGTCTTAACAATGAAGTGTATTCTTTTCTCAGGTATGACTCCAAAGAATCCAGTCAAGCGGGGTGGTTGTCCCAGAAAAGGCCGAGGTCGGGGTCAAACAACCCTTACTCTTAGGGATGAACCCTCTGACTCCGAACGTCAAGCGGTAGTCCCAACGACTAGATTGAGAGCACAGACCACCACACCCCAAGCAGAATCACCCACTTTACTCTCCTCTCAGTCTTCAGAGGGGACTTCATCCTCCACATCCGCTGATTCTAGCGATGCAGCAACAGAACAACCAGCCGCTCCTGAGCGAAATTCAGATGAGGAGCAAGAGCAGCTGCGGCTGCAAAAGATGGAGATAGCTGCAACCCGCTTCCCCTATGAAGGGTGCCGAAAGTACTATGTAAAAGGGGCCACTACAGTCAGCGGGGGTAATCCGAGGAGAAATATTCAAGAAGAAGAACACATCAGTATGAGCGGCTTAGAGAGCTACCCTCGGATTACCGATCTCATCCAGCACTATCATCTTGAGGCATTCACACAGCCTCCAAGGGATTATTGCCCGACCATGGTTCGGGAATTCTATGCTACATAAGAGTAATGCTCGAGCAGCGCCACAAGAAAAAGAGAGCTTTGAAAGCCGCCCCTCCATTAGATACAATGTATGTTCGGGGTGTCCATGTTGGCATCTCAGCCCGCACAATCAACAGGTTTTATTTTGGTGAGGACTTTGTGGCACCGACCACAGTGGAATATGATGATAAGTTTGAAAGAAGGGTCGAGCAATCTGTATGGGAATGGTTTGCGACGGTGATGGCTAGAGGGCCGGCGGACCAGGCCTCATGGGTGAGAAACTTGGCTGCCAAAATCCATAAGGCAGATATCAGCTTGGAAGCTAAATTTAGGTGGAATTTCTTCATATATCGGGTTCTGCCCACGGGAGCAGATAACATAGTCACGCCGGACAGAGCAGTGGTTGTGGCTGTCATGCTATCCAGGTACCCAATGAATTTGGGTGATCTGATCAGTAGATCCATTCGGGCACATGTACCACAGAAGGCAACAGCCTTGATATTCCCGCGTCTTATCACGCAATTGTGTAGGTTGGCTTAGGTGAGGCACATTTATACATTTGCAGCTACTCTTCCCGCAACAAAGGTGTGCGACATCACACGGAGTAGGGATGAGACCCTCCGTACATCTCAGGCCACCAGTACTTCATTGCTAGAGCTCATGGGTGAGCAGGCTGAGCATGTCATGGATTCAATACCACAGGGCACAGTTGATATAGGCATAGAAGGATTGTCCACCACAGAGGCCTCTACACCATCTGTAGCTGATGCTACCCCTTCTTTAGAGGCACCACCTCGGCCTGCTGTTCCATCTGTGTTATATCCCGTAATTTTGCACATTCGGATAAATTGAAATAATTGTGACTTGTATGAGATACAGCAATATTTTGGTTTTAGCTAATATATATGTTGTTCATGAAAAATGTTGATGCGGAAATATGGAGGAAGGCCAAGGGCAAAATTGGGAATTTCGAAAATTAGTTTCGGGAATTACAAAATAAGAACCATCACTAATTGGGCTAAAAACAAAAGAGAAAAAGAGGCCCAATTTTATGGGGTGGCCGGACATAGCTATTAAAAAGGGCCCAAGCCCATGAAAAATTAAAACCAAATAAATAAAAGGAAGGGGCCATAAATCTTCTACACACTAGAACTTTCAAGAAAAAAATTGAGAGCACAACAAAAGAAGGCCATTCGGCCGAATAGAAAAGGAAAGAAAAACAAAATCTTGGAGCCTTAATCCTTTGTCCAAAAATTCATCTCTTTTTGAATTCCTACTAAGCTCAAGACCTTCTTCAACGTGGTATAATTTCTTAGGCAAGAAAATACCTTTGTGGCAAGTGGAAATTTTAAGAAAGGGTAAGAATTCTACCCTTTTTATGTTATGGAAGATTTATATATGTTATAGTGAGTAGAATTGAATGAAAATCATGAAGTTGTTGTGTGTTGAGTGAGCCGTGTGGGTATGTGTAAGTGTATGTGGCCGTGTGATGTTGTTATGGTGAGGAGAAGATGGATTAATTTTATTTAGCTTGTTAATTGTGTTGTTGTGACTTTTATGATGTAAATGGAAGAATAATGGTTCAAGATTGGTATAAAAATTTGTTGTAAGTTGTTGTAGGAAATTATGTGATTTTATTATAGTTTTATGTAATTATGGGAACGGAGTTATTAAGGTGCAAATTGTTGTTGTTGTTGATGAAATTGGAAGATAAAAATGTGTTGTGAATGTTCGTGTCGAAGATTGGAGGTTTCGGGTGAGGTATGGTTTTTGGTGGGATTGTCGGAATATTGTGTAGATTGTTTGAAATGTCCTTGAATTATGTTTGAATAATCTTGAGCTAGTAAACGAATATGTAAGTGGCGATATTGGCTTGAAAAGACGTAGTTGAATTGAATAATGATGAACTACGTAGAGAAGAAAGTTATTAATGTTAGAATGCGTTCAAATTGATTCTTGATGACTATTATTATGGTTGTTGGTATTGTTGGTGTGGTTGTTGATGAATTTGGCCGAGTTAAATTCTCGGGGATGTTGAATTTATAGGGGAGATGCTGCCGAAATTTCTGTAGACAAGTACTAGTTAGAATTGGATTTCTAAGTACTTGTAGCTAATATTTGGTAATTGGTAACGTTATTGTAGATATTGGAGAGCCCGAGACTTGAGTCGGGATTTGATTAGTGAGCGATTAAGGTATGTAAAGCCTACCTTTCTTTCTTTTGGCATGACCTTTTTGGAATGAGTAAATAACGTATAAGTATGCTCCTAAAGAAAATCCTATTCTTAGAGCCACTAGGATGGCTAACATCTTTGACCGCCATAAGCTATTCCATATGGCCGGATACATATTTTATGATGTTCAAAGATTCTATTTGTTATGTTTCGAATGTTGTTCAAAAGAAAAACGAGAAGACGAAAGCCTTTGATGAATACTTCGATATGAAAATATGGTCTTAAAGTCCCCATTTGATTTGATCCATAATGTTATCCGCAATTTTCCTAATGTGAATATTTGGTCCATAATGATGTTCGAAAGTTCTCTAATATGAATGATACTTGAATTTCCAAGTATGGCTTATGAAATGTTTTTCAGAAGGTTCCGTACTTCGAAAGTTCGTAACTCTCTCATACTAATTTCGATTGACCCGAATCTTATTTTTGAGCCTTCAGATGTTTGTAAATATATTTGTCTATCGAGTTTGAAATTTATTTATGTACTTATATGCATATGGTTTCCGCACTACTCCGCTCGTTCATACTACTATTATATCGTTCGCCGGATCCCGGGCCGGTTATGTGATCGTGCGCACTATGTTACATTCGGCAGTATGATGTGTTACGGTTCCCGAGACCTCGCCATAGGGTCGGGTACCGCTTATATACGGCGTTATGATGTGATATGGCATATGATGTGTTCTGATGATATGATATGTTTTGATGATATGATATGTTCGGGGATTGTACGGAGATTTGAAACCTTATGGAGTATGATGTGTGGTGGCGCCAGCGTCGGAGTGGCGACCACGTTCCTGAGCCCTATGCATATTTCGTCCATATTTCGTCCTGACCCCCTTTCTTCGGGGGCTGCGTTTCATGCCCGCAGGTACAGACGTTCGTTCAGGTGACCCGCCAGTGTAGGGTACTTATTCTGCTGTTTGGAGTACTCCTTTTGATCCGGAGCTCATATTTTTGGTACATACCTTCTGCTATACATGTTCTGTATATATGGCTATTTGGGGTACGGCAGGGCCCTGTCCCGTCATATGTTTCTGTTATGGTTTGTAGAGGCCTGTAGTCATATATGTGGGTCATGGGTCATGTTTGTTCGATTATGTTTGTGATTTGTGCCTTAAGCGGTCCCGTTTGCTATTATGGCCAAAACGGCCCATATGTTTGTATATGTATGTATATCGGGGCGATGTATATTCCGCCAGCCTACCGGTTTTGGTATGATATGTCTGTACAGGTGACCGCTTAAGATGATGTCTGTTTTCAGTATCTGTTCAGAATAACGTATGCTAAATTTGAATAAGTCTTTGATATGTCGATCTGGTGAGTAAGTTTGTATGGGTGTCCAGTTAGGGCACTAGTCATGGCCCACGGGGTTGGGTCGTGACAAAAGTGGTATCAGAGCGGTTTGTCCTCGGAATGTCTACAGGTCGTGTCTAGTAGAGTCTTGTTTATCGGTGTGTTGTGCACCACATCTATAAACAGGAGGCTACAGGGCATTTAGGATGTTACTTTTCTTCGCTCCTAGATCGTGCCATAGAGCTGTGTTTATTATGATGGGTTCCTTCCAACGAATTGTTGTGTTTACAGCGAGGCTCCAAAAGAGCGATAGCGTTAGTATTTTGGGAAATTGTTTTTGATCCTCTTCCTGCAGGTGATTGTAGACTGACGAAAGATGAAGAGGACAACTTCTGATTGTAGGGGTGCTAAGAAGGCCCCCAGGATATCTCCAGGACCGAATAAGAGGAGCCTCAGCTATTCGATTGAGACTGATCCTTCGGAGGACCCAGCAACAGTTCCTCCAGAGTTTTTGGCCCCTAGAGCAGAGGATCCCATGGAGGGCAGTTATGATACAGATCCCTCGGAGGACCCGGCGACGATACCTCTAGAGTTTCTTACTTCTAGGGAGGAGGATAGTTATGATACAGATCCATCCGAGTATTCTTCTGGGACACCGGAGGAAGGGATTTCTGGGGCCATGCCAGCTGCTCCTGTAGTGGAGCACTATGTTAGACAGGCCTCCCCGGTGAGTGTTGCGGACTACTCCAGTCCCTTGTCCTGGCCGTCAGTAAACCAGGAATTGCCTGGTTACCTATACTCCTCTGATTCGGATGCGAGCAATGACGTAAGTCAGATGAGCGGATGGCAGACGGACGATGATGAGGAGCGTACTTCACATGGCAGCTCCCCAGCTCAGACCCGAGACCGATCGGCTACAGGTATATGAGTTCTCCTTGGAATCTCCTATGTATGTGTAACTTCTGTAGAGTATTATTTGATGACAGTGAATGGAAATTAAAAAGGCCGATGACCCAGCGGTTATAAGTAACGACGATTGAGATGTCTCCGCCACCAGTGGGAATCTAGAAACCCCGGATGAAAGGTAATCATATGTACAGATGGAAGTGAATATTGAGAATTTAAAGGGGCAACACGGTAACTGAATAGTCAGAAAAGTAAAAAGATCCTTTTTAGATAGGGGTGGGACCCGCTACGACGACCTTTTGAAAGTTGTTAAGACCCCGACTTGTCTTAGATTACATGATAAAGGTCGTGCGGGGTAATGAATGCAATTATATTGGGATCAACGCATCGAAAATGCATTACAGTTTTGAGATTAAGCGTGCTAGGGCCAGAGCAATTTTGGGATGGGTGACCCCCCCCCCCCCCCCCCCGGGAAGTATACTAAAAATTTTCACAAACAGAGGTATAAGAGACAAATGGAAATTTAGGGGGCAACCTAAAGGAAATTTGAGTATGTGTAGTGGTTAGAGACCTTAATGAGGTCGCGTGGGCTAAGGCGGATTAGACTGGTAAAAAGGGGGAGAAAGAGCAATG
This sequence comes from Lycium barbarum, assembly GCF_019175385.1. Classification (NCBI taxonomy): domain Eukaryota; kingdom Viridiplantae; phylum Streptophyta; class Magnoliopsida; order Solanales; family Solanaceae; genus Lycium; species Lycium barbarum. The sequence continues at coordinate 94,204,257 of NC_083342.1, forward strand.
CAGCTCTGGAATTAGAGTAAGTTTGAACAAGCGTTTGAAAATGTCTTGTAAGAGAAATGGCAGTGATGTATATGTACGTATAGGACATCCCATTTATGACTATATCGATCGATAGGTGGACCCTAACAGGCAGTGTTGCAATATATGGAAGACATTAACTGGACGGAATTTAGGAGACAAAGCGAAAGTTATGGTACAGATGTTATGAGATAAACTGATATTGATTTTACTATAGGTTAAGATTAGAGGAGTCTAATACAACAATATTTGGAAATATAAGAGAGCAAATAAGTGAAAGGTAAGGAGATCAAGATGTCGGAAAAGTGAAAAGTAAGAAACGTAATTAAACAAAGCCTCTAAAAGGGGCGATGGGAAAAGCATGAAATTATTTGCGTAGAAATCTGAAAGACAGGTCTGAAAAAGAACTGGAATGTGATAGTGCAGGGCAAAGGAAACAAATTTGGAGAAGATTAACGGTGAAAAATAGGACAAGCGTATGGGAGCACGGAGGATACTTTAATAAATTGGCGATAGCGAATCGACTACTCGCCAAGGAAAGGACGAGGATAGTAAGTTGATTTAATTGATAAGAAAACCTATGACATGGAATGATGAATCATGTGAATATCGAGTAATTCGATTATCGGGAAAACAGAATGAAAGATAAGGAGCGGGTATGAAAGAAGGGATAACTCGGCTGAATCTTTCATCGAGGAAGGATATAATTACTAAAAGATAAATGCATAGCCGTATCAATATGGTTGCTTTGAACATAGAGAAGCTTTTTCTGAAGGGTGACTTAAGAATGGTACCGATTCGCGTGTATAGAGAATACCTTGCGAGCTTCAGAGCCGATGCTACCGAACAACAAGGAAAAGAAAAAGTAAGCGTCGGGAGTAGATTCCTTCATAAGTATTCCGATTAAATACGAGAACGTAGTTAGCAAGGAGATAGACAAGACAGACTCCGCAACAAAAGAACTGCAATTGTAAGGGATCGTGGAAAGCGGCGGTTACTTAAAGGGTATAGACGTGTGTGGACCCTCTTAATAAAGGGGGGGAGAACATACTAGGATCAAAATGAATTACGATGATTCAAGCTCCAGAAAAAGGAGACTTATTAACTCGGGGCTAGAGTTCGTGGTATGATGGCATATCGTAAGGGTTACGAGAGGATATAGAAATAAATTGACAACGAGTGTACTAAGAGGTAGATACAAAACATATATATGGAAGATACGTAGAGAGAATGCTTTATGCTAACACGAGCCTCAATATTCCTTAATCATAGTTTCGATTCCCCGTAAGGAACAAAACTTGCATAGTACCTAGATATGTAAAGCTATGCCCAATTATGGTTATAAGGAGCCCACGCCGGAGAGCTAACAAGGAATAACGATTGATGGAACGATCACTAATCCAAGAAAGCTACAGACAAGTATACTGACATTAAGAAATGTGAGGGAAGGAAATAAGGAAAAAGTTGCGAGTTAAGAGATTAACTGAACCCGGAAAACAAGTTGTCATAAGTATAGTTGGACTTCGAAGGACGATAGATGGAAAAGTAATATCACGTATATACGTTTTGGGATATTGATGAACTGGCCTTGGAAAGGAACATAACCATTATGCTCATTAGCAACAAAGTTATGTTTGGATAAACACTTAGAATGTAAAAATTTGGAGGGAAGCCCGAAAGGGGTACCGAAGAGATGAACGCAAATCTATGAGCAGCTTGACCGATGTGCAGCCAGAAAAGGAAGAATTAGTTCGTGAGATTCATCAGCTAGCCAGTCTTGGAGTCCGTTTGGCCGACTCTGGAAATATTAGGGTTTCTGTTCGAGAAGTTGCTGAATCATCTATTATGGAAGAAGCAAAACGACGTCAGTTCGAGGATTTTATTCTGGTACAGTACAGAGATGCGACCCTTGATAAGAAAAAGACCCAGTTCGAGATTTCACCTGACGGGGTATTATTATATGGAGGCTGGATATGTGTACCTGACGTTGCAGGGCTGCGGCGACAGATTATGGGAGAGGCACATTATGCTCGGTATTCTGTTCATCCTGGATCCACTAAAATGTACCATGATCTCAGATGTTTATATTGGTGAGATGGTATGAAAAGAAACATTGCAGAGTTCGTTGCTCAGTGCCCAAATTGCCAGCACGTTAAGATCAAGCATCAAAAGCCCAGTGGATTGCTACAGGAAATGGAAATTCCAGCTTGGAAATGGGAAATAATTAATATGGATTTCATTACAGGTTTACCACGTACTCCACGAAGGTATGATTCTATATGGGTTATTGTTGACAGGCTGACAAAATCAGCCCATTTTCTTCCGGTCAGGACTACTTACTCGGCTGAGGATTATGCCCTGTTGTATATTAAAGAGATAGTAAGGCTTCACGGAGTTCCTACACCCATTATTTCCGACAGAGGTGCACAGTTTACAGCTAACTTCTGGAGATCGTTTCAGGACGGATTAGGGACCCAGGTGAGTCTTAGCACAGCATTCCATCCTCATTTTGATGGACAGGTCGAGCATACTATTCAGACGCTGGAAGACATGCTACGGGCCTGTGTTATTGATTTCAGAGGTGGCTGGGATGATCATTTGCCGCTTATTGAATTTGCTTATAATAATAGTTATCATTCCAGCATCCAGATGGCACCGTATGAAGCCTTATATGGTAGAAAATGCAGATCTCCAATTGGTTGGTTCGATGTGGGTGAAACAAAATTGATTGGTCCCGATATGATCCAGCAAGCAGTCGATAAGGTGAAACTCATTCGGGAGCGGCTATTAGCAGCCCAGAGTCGACAGAAATCCTATGCAGATAAACGACGTCGACCTTTAGAGTTCCAAATTGGTGACTGGGTATTTCTGAAAGTGTCGCCTATGAAAGGTGTAATGAGATTCGGCAGAAAAGGAAAGCTCAGTCCGCGATATATTGGGCCTTATCAGATTATTCGAAAGATAGGCAAGGTCGCCTACGAACTAGACTTACCATCTGATCTAGAGGCAGTACATCCGGTGTTTCATGTGTCAATGCTCCATAAATGTATTGGTGATCCTTCCAGAGTATTCCCCATAGAAGATATCCAGGTAACTGAGGAGCTGTCCTACGAAGAACAACGTGTAGCTATTTTGAATCGTCAGGTGAGGAGATTGCGCACCAAAGATGTGCCTTCTGTTAAGGTCTTGTGGCGAAATAGTAACAGAGAAGAAATGACCTGGGAAGCGGAGGACGAGATGAAGAAAAAGTATCCTCACTTGTTTCCTATGCCTACAGGTAATCTAAATTCCGTAATTGATTATATTGATTGGTGAATGATTTATATATGCTACCCATAGAAAGAAACTCCCCCGAAATGCGTGCAAGCCCCTATAAGACTAGTTTAACATTCGAGGACGAATGTTCTAAAGGGGGGGGGGGGGGGGGGGAGAATGTTATATCCCGTAATTTTACACATTCAGATAAATTGAAATAATTGTGACTTGTATGAGATAAAGCAATAATTTGGTTTTAGCTAATATATATGTTGTTCATGAAAAATGTTGATGCGGCAATATGGAGGAAGGCCAAGGGCAAAATTGGGAATTTCAGAAATTAGTTTCGGGAATTACAAAATAAGAACCATCACTAATTGGGGTCAAAAAAAAAAAGAGAAAAAGAGGCCCAATTTTATGGGGTGGCCGGCCATAGCTATTAAAAAGGGCCCAAGCCCATGAAAAATTAAAACCAAATAAATAAAAGGAAGGGGCCATAAATCTTCTACACACTAGAACTTTCAAGAAAAAAATTGAGAGCACAACAAAAGAAGGCCATTCGGCCGAATAGAAAAGGAAAGAAAAAAAAAATCTTGGAGCCTTAATCCTTTGTCCAAAAATTCATCTCTTTTTGAATTCCTACTAAGCTCAAGACCCTCTTCAACGTGGTATAATTTTTTAGGCAAGAAAATACCTTTGTGGCAAGTGGAAATTTTAAGAAAGGGTAAGAATTCTACCCTTTTTATGTTATGGAAGATTTATATATGTTATAGTGAGTAGAATTGAATGAAAATCATGGAGTTGTTGTGTGTTGAGTGAGCCGTGTGGGTATGTGTAAGTGTATGTGGCCGTGTGATGTTGTTATGGTGAGGAGAAGATGGATTAATTTTATTTAGCTTGTTAATTGTGTTGTTGTGACCTTTATGATGTAAATGGAAGAATAATGGTTCAAGATTGGCATGAAAATTTGTTGTAAGTTGTTGTAGGAAATTATGTGATTTTATTATAGTTTTATGTAATTATGGGAACGGAGTTATTAAGGTGCAAATTGTTGTTGTTGTTGATGAAATTGGAAGATAAAAATGTGTTGTGAATGTTCGTGTCGAAGATTGGAGGTTTCGGGTGAGGTATGGTTTTTGGTGGGATTGTCGGAATATTGTGTAGATTGTTTGAAATGTCCTTGAATTATGTTTGAATAATCTTGAGCTAGTAAACGAATATGTAAGTGGCGATATTGGCTTGAAAAGACGTAGTTGAATTGAATAATGATGAACTACGTAGAGAAGAAAGTTATTAATGTTAGAATGCGTTCAAATTGATTCTTGATGACTATTATTATGGTTGTTGGTATTGTTGGTGTGGTTGTTGATGAATTTGGCCGAGTTAAATTCTCGGGGATGTTGAATTTATAGGGGAGATGCTGCCGAAATTTCTGTAGACAAGTACTAGTTAGAATTGGATTTCTAAGTACTTGTAGCTAATATTTGGTAATTGGTAACGTTATTGTAGATATTGGAGAGCCCGAGACTTGAGTCGGGATTTGATTAGTGGGCGATTGAGGTATGTAAAGCCTACCTTTCTTTCTTTTGGCATGACCTTTTTGGAATGAGTAAATAACGTATAAGTATGCTCCTAAAGAAAATCCTATTCTTAGAGCCACTAGGATGGCTAACATCTTTGACCGCCATAAGCTATTCCATATGGCCGGATACATATTTTATGATGTTCAAAGATTCTATTTGTTATGTTTCGAATGTTGTTCGAAAGAAAAACGAGAAGACTAAAGCCTTTGATGAATACTTCGATATGAAAATATGGTCTTAAAGTCCCCATTTGATTTGATCCATAATGTTATCCGCAATTTTCCTAATATGAATATTTGGTCCATAATAATGTTCGAAAGTTCTCTAATATGAATGATACTTGAATTTCCAAGTATGGCTTATGAAATGTTTTTCAGAAGGTTCCGTACTTCGAAAGTTCGTAACTCTCTCATACTAATTCCGATTGACCCGAATCTTATTTTTGAGCCTTCAGATGTTTGTAAATATATTTGGCTATCGAGTTTGAAATTTATTTATGTACTTATATGCATATGGTTTCCGCACTACTCTGCTCGTGCATACTACTATTATATCGTTCGCCGGATCCCGGGCCGGTTTTGTGATCGTGCGCACTATGTTACATTCGGCAGTATAATGTGTTACAGTATACTGCAGCTTTGGCTCCTCATTTGGATGAGGCTCCGGGACTCGAGGTATTTCTTAGACCAGTGGGAGGTCCGGTGTTGATCGGGATGAGCATGATTTGTTATGGAGGTTCACTCAGATGAAGCTTCCAGAGTTCTTTGGCACTGAGGTTGAGGATGCTTATGAATTCATTATGGACTGTCATGAGAGGCTCTATAAGATGGGGGTAGTGGAGAAGTATAGTGTTGAGTTTGTGACCTTCCAGCTCTTGGGTGATGCCAAGTTATGGTGGAGGGATTTTTTAGAGTGTAGGACAGGGGGATCACCCCCGTTGACATGGACTCAGTTTTACCAAGTGTTCTTAGACAAGTATTTTCCTCGTACTTTGAGCGACCACTGGCATGATGAGTTTAGTAATATTGAGCAGGGTAATTTGTCTGTGGCTGCTTATGAGGCTTGATTCCATTCGCTGTCTCGCTATGCCCTCCAGTTTGTGCCTGTTGACACCCAATTTTGTCCCGCCTCTCCTCCGAAATACCTATTTACGCTTCTAATATTTTTAGAAAATTAAAAAATATATATATATATTTTTTACTAAATTATTAGCCTCTTATCAATACCGGCACTTCATTATTCTATTACAATTACTATTATTATTATTATTATTATTATTATAATTCATAATTTTTACATTTTTACCAGCTTACACATACGCATCGCATTTATCTTTGCATAATTAAATAATAGTGTTTATTTACTGTGGATTTTCGAAATATTATTACACGGCTATTACAACGCCATTTTTTATCTGAGCACTAATAATTGCATATTTTATATTAAGTAATATTTTAACACAAGTTATTTAAATAGGTCTTTTATTTAAATGTAGTAACTCAATCAACTCATACTATTTTCGGACCAATTCATAAAATCAGCCCACATTTTAATTCATCTTAATGCCCAATCGACATTTAAATACCAGCCCAATATTTTAAAAACGGACCAGCCCATTACCTAAACACTACCCGACCCGACCCGGTCCAGCCCATCCCCTATTTTTCCTTAACCCTAAATCCCTAACCCCCTTTCATTTTTTCCGCCGCTCCCCTTCTTCGTCTCTCCCCTTTCACGCTCCCCTCTCCACTTCCCCTCTCCCTCTTCTCCGCTCCCTCCCACTAGTTCCTGTTCCCCACCACCGTCGCCTACCCCCACTCCCACTTCTCTCTGTTCCCCGCTTAATCTTGTCTCTCCCCGCTCCTCTCAAACTCAAGACCCAAAATTAGTCTATAAGTATTGGTTTCATCATCCATGTTAGGGGGTTTTTTTTTGGTTCACAAAATTACCTCAAGAAACGGAGGATTCAAAAAATTTCCCAAGAACCTGGTCAGTTTTGAATCGATGAAGTTCCCCAAGAACTAGGTCTTTCTTTTCCAGTCGCTCAAAATCCCGAAAGGTTTTAATGCTCAGTAGTTGTTGCAGTTTTCGATATCAAAAAAAATCTATATCGTTGTTTTCTTTTTGTTTTACTCCGTTGGTCTCTGTTTGGATCCGAGTGTGTACGAATTCGGGACTCACAGTGTTCGAAGTAGATCAAAGATTTGAGGCCTCACTTCGCTGCACCCGAAGAAGGTAATTCTCCATTTTTTTTTATTTCTGTCGTGTCTTTGTCGTTCAGTGTGTTTTAGTTTATGGTCTCATTATTCAGGTATGTTAGTTTTAGTTAAGTTATTTTAGTTCGATAAATAAATCAGTTTCTGTGTTGGTCTGTTTGTGTGGTTGAACATATTTCATATATGATAAATTTAATTTAGTCTATTTAAGTATGTGAACAACTTTCTTTAGTTAATTAATTTCAGTCCGGTAGTTAATAAGTGTTATGTGCTCATATGTGTTTGTCGTCTCAATTGGTTTAATCTCACTATAATGGTTTAGTAGCATTATGCATGTTCCTGCTTTGGTTGGTTTAATTTCGGTCTAATGGCAAAATGTCTAGATGTTCATGTTTTAATTTAGTTTAGTTTCCCAGTTCAGTGGTTAACAGAAATCTGTCTGTTTATGTCTTGATTTAGTTTCAGCAATTTCAATTTTCTTTATTAGTATTTATGCTTTCATGTGAGTTCATACAAAGATGAATAGATAAATTAATAATGATATATGATGTGTTTAATGGTAGCCGGACCCTGTATGCTTAACTGTTAGTTTAAAGCAAGATTTGAGTCAGCTAGATTGGGAATAGTTAAGGCTTAATGATCCTCCGTTGTGACTCCATTTCTTGTCTGAACAAGTTCCCTAGGAAAGAATTTCAAAGTTTTCAGTTTTTTCAAGCTTATTAATCTAGAAGTTGTAGATATGCTTGCTTAATTTTCCTTATTAATAGTGTTGGTTAAACAGTTGAAACATGCTCTCTAATTCAATCTGAGATCTGAGATCATAAAAATCATCATGTTTTCAAATGATATTCTCATCTATTAATAATCATATTGCTTCACTTGATCCTCGTTATGTGTAGCACAATGTTTTGAGATAGGAATGACATTATTGCGCAGAACGATTTCGGTTGCTAGCTTTATCTATGTGCATGCCATTCTTTAACTGGTTTCAGTTCATAATGGTTTGAGTCATGCCATGCCTGTCTTAGTTCTGTTATTGTTAAGTACCAGCCTTAAGACCCAACACATCCTTTTCTAAATATTGGTAGTGAGACAACAGTTGATTGTGGTTTTGTCCATGTTGAAAGTTTTTGAACAATTCTTTCTTTCCCAAATAATCAGTCACTTAAAGCAGTATATTTTTTTTCTTTAACTGGGATATTGTTTGCCTTATCTTCCCTCCATTTGTCTACTTTCTTTGAATTAACAATGGTCTGTTCTGATCATGTATTTGTGTGTATTGGAAAGATTCAAAGGATTTTTGAAATATAGCATGAGAATATGTGAATTCATCTGGTATTCTAGGAAACCTGTGTTGCATGTTTGAAATCCTGTACTGGGCAGATATAACAGCTGTTTGATCTTATTGTGTATGAATTCTATGTTAACAGTTCTTTAGAGTTCATATGGTGGTCAATACACATCTCAGAATCTTTATTTGTTAGGCTACACGAGGAATATACAATTTCTGCTTCTTTTTATGGGCCTAAATGTATGAAAAGAGTTGTTATGATAGGTATTGGGAACATTTCTAATTACTCTTGTTTAAGAACTGAAAGTTGAATCTGGTTGAGGTGGTTTGTACATAATTGTCCCTTTTGATAAGTTCATTCAGTAGAGTGTTTAATTAAATAAGTATGAGTTCCTTGTTTTGAAGTATGTTAAAGTTCTTTGAATCTATCCATGATAGAGTAAATTCAACTTGAGGTCTTCCCCTGAAGTTAAATTTAAGCACTGGAAAATAATCTTGTTTGAATGAAACTGTTTTTTGCAGCCCTCTGAACTTCCTATTTAAATGGATGACTATGTTGGTTTCTTTCCATCAAGTCTAGTGGTCTACGTTTTATCACTGATTTCGTTAGTTATGATCATCTCTCCTCTCGTTATAGAGCTTATTTAGCTGTTTATTCTGCTATATGTGAATCCCTATACTTATCAAGCGGCTACCAAAGATATGAACCGAAATGTGTCTGAATGCCATAAATGTTCCTCCTAAATTTAATAGACATTTGGTATGCCAGAAATCATTCTAAAATCTGCAGATCTCGTCACTGCTAGTGTTGGGGCAGATGTTGCCTTAATATGTGTAAATATTATAATGCTGTTTGTCTCAACATACTGGGCAGATCCCTCGCAATAATCACTGCCATTGCTGTGTTGATGTCGGTTGTCTTAGCATATTATATAATTTTTTTGTAAGATACGCTGCCATTGTTGGGCAGATTATGTGCCTCGGTATGTTATAAATGCTTTTAATGTTATTAAGGTAGCGAGATCGTATATCTATGTATACACGAGGTATACTTCAAATATACACAGAATGTACACGATCTATTGATTTGTTTGAGTTTGTGTTCTATATGTTTGACCTTATTCATCGATTATATACTAATCCTTTTTCTTTTATTTTGTTGCATGACCATCGCATACGAGTCCGAGGGACTCGTCTCCTTTTTCTGCATTCGGTGTTGGGTCACGGCCCAACATTATCTCCTCTCGGGTCAATCTACACCTACAGCAGATAAAATATTCTGGGCTAAGCCCAATAGCAATCACAGATTTGCAGCAGCACATAAAAGAAATCTGTTGGGCCGGAGCCCAGCAGTAAACAACTTCCAGCAGTGGCCCAAATAGGCCAGACCCATTTAATAGCAGCCTTTCTTAAAATAGGGGTTGAGCCCATTTTTAATTATCTCTTCTTTATTTATTTTGTGCATTTAATTTGTATACTAACCGTTTGTTTGTCCTTATTTAGTTTACATAAACCTTAGTGAGTTAATAGATTTAGTCTAGTAATGGGAGTTAGTTTATAGAAGACCAATAATCAATTCTACAAATTCCATTCTTTTTTATATTAAAGTATTTATAGTATTCGTAATATTTACTTCTAGAATAATTGATAGTATAAAATCCATATTTTACGAATTAAAGGAGTCACATTTTTATTGTCTTAATTTCAAAACATCATTAATATGCAAACATAAATTCAAATATATTTTAAACAACTCTTCAAGTTTTGAATCAATCATATATATATTTTTAGCTAAGCATAGTTAATAAAAGTGATGGAAAGGATCAAGAAAACTTTCAATAGCTACTTTGTATTTTGTTCCTAAAAATCAATAAACATCTCACCATTTAAATTATTTCAAGTATCTCGGGAAAGCGTCGCATAAGCTCGTATTTTCGTCTATTCATATATAAATTATCTTTGCAGGTTTTATTGCAAAGAATAGCATTAGTATTCCAAATCATATCAACATTTATAAGTTTATTTTAAATGGCATTTGAAATTTCCTTTTATGCAAATCATCACGTTTTCTACAAATCTCATTCCAAATAGCATTTTTATTTAAAGTTTTATCAATTTCTATCAATTTCGTTTTAAATGGTATTTGAAATCCTTTTATGCAAATAATTATATTTTCCCTAAATCTTATCTTAAGCAATATTTTATATTAAAACTCTAGCAGTATTTACAAGCTATTTTCTTTAAATTTAAATATTATATTTACATCTTTAGTCTTAATTAATTAACCTAAGTTTGGTCGGATAACCGTAAGTTAACGGATTCTAAAAGATGCCTAACCCCTTCCCTTTAGGATAATATAGAGCCCTTACCTAGAATCACACTGGTTAAGCAGACTATTAACAGAGGTTTAGTTAGCTTTACCTTAGTTAATAAATTAGGTGTCCTAATTCACCGTTAAATTAATTAGGTGGCGACTCCTTAAAACAAAATAAATAGGAATCACCAATACGTCATACTCCTTAAATCCTAATTTAACCCCGGGTTAAAAAGGGGTGTAACAGTGCCTACTGAAGAGAAAAGGGTTAGGAGATTCGTGAAAGGGTTGAAAACTGCTCTTCAGTTGTCAGCTCTTCAGCTTGCAGCAACAGTGCTTCCTTTCAGGAAGTGGTTAATCATGTTAGGACTGTCGAGGGTGTTAGGTAGGATAGTTATAATAAGTACACGGAGAAGAAGGCCCAAAAGGGTAGTATTTTCAGTGGCTCTTTCTCTAAGGGACAGAGTTCCCAGGTCTATTCGGGATGCCCTATTCAGTCAGCCATGTAGGCTTCAATTGGAGGCCTATTAGGGGCCAGTCAGCACTATTCCAGTCAGCTAGTCGGTTCGTAGGCTAGAGCTCCAGATTATGGTGGTTATTCGCCTTCGTCCGTTTTTGTTTAACATCCGACGTAAAAGCGCGGATGCTTTGAGTGTGGTGATATGGGGCATTTCAAGAGAAATTGTCCCAGACTTAGGCAAGGTGGCCAGGGTACTCAATTTCAAGTTCCCAGAGCTCCAGCATCAGGTAGAGAGGGAGGATCTTATGGTGGCAACCGCGCTCAGTCTGGGTGTGGCGGTCACACTGCTGGCAGAGGTGGCACCCAGCCTAACAGAGGCGGGTTTCAGCCAGGTAGAGGTGGACATCATCCCGGTAGGGGCGGAGCTAAGATAGGGCAGGTTGACCGCAATAATTCACGGGCTACTGGCGAACAAGTTCATTGTTATGCCTTTCCTGGTAGGACAGAGGCTGAGCGCTTCGATACAGTCATTACAGGTAACATCTCAGTCTGTCACTGGATCGCTTCTGTATTGTTTGACTCGGGTTCTACATTTTCTTATGTGTCTACATATTTCTCTATGGGTCTTGATATGATTTGTGATTTACTTGATGCCCTTATTCACGTATCTACTCCAGTTGGAGACTCTATGGTTGTAGATGGAGTTTTTTTATCTTGTACTGTCACACTTATGGGGTATGGCACCTGGGTTGACTTAGTGATATTAGACATGGTAGATTTTGATGTTATCCTGGATATGAATTGGTTAGCTCCTTATCATGCAATTCTAGACTGTCATGCCAAGACAGTCACCTTAGCTATGCCTGGGGTGCCCAGACTTGAGTGGAAAGGTAACCTTAGTCCCTCCCCAAAGAAAATTATTTCCTTTATTCGTGCAAAGAAGCTAGTTAACAAGGGGTGTTTGGCTTATATCCGTCTGTCCTAGTATTATCCATATGTCCTTCAGGACAGGTAAATGTCGTCCATTCTATACTTTCGTCATGCATTCGTACCTGCCAGTATCCTGATTTACAATCAAATTTACTAAATATTTTCTTTCCTTGTATTCTATTTATTAATTCTGTCTTATCTGGTAGCTTATATCCGTCTGTCCTAGTATTATCATTAAGTCTTTTATAATTTATCACCGTTCTAGCTTTTTTTCTTACTATTTCACTATGATTTCTCTGGGTTTTATCTAAGAGCTAGAGTAATATAGTAATTTGGGAATGTTGGGGGAACCTCTCTCCATCTTCAAATCATGTAAGTTTTTAACTGAAATCCATAGATTTTCTACCAAACTAAGATTAAGAGAAAGAGATGAACAGTGTAATAAGATTCAGATTGTTTAAAATATTTGCTAAAACACCACTCGAAGATGAAGAAATAAGTTTATCGAATATACAACCAATAATAAGACCATTAAAAACAATACCAGAAGATACTCAATATATATATATAATATATGTGCATACATATGATATACCCGTATAGATGAGATATATACATAAATATATCATATATATATATATATATATATATATATATATATATATATACACACACACACATAGGCATACAGGTCCGGCTGCCCTTCTTTCTTTCAATTGGATCGAGTCCTGCCCAATTAGGCCAGACCCGGCCGAAGTCGTTAAAATGCATAAGGGGGCAAGGCCACTCTCCGTTTATTCAGTTGGGCAAACAAAGCCTTAGAAGGATTTGAGGGTTTCCTTCTATGCCGCCGCGAGGCCACCTTCTCTCTCATGTCGTCATTTCCGCCATTTTTGGCAAAGCTGCATAATGGTTAAGGCTTTTACAAGCCTGGTTGGGTCAATTTTAGGTAAGGCATTAATGGCCTCCTCCCATTTCCACCTTTCTCTACCCAAACGAGGTGTTATCTCATCCTTGTTACCATGCTTTTCTCTGCTTTGTGAACGTTAAACGTTTATATTCTGCAAATCTTTAATTGATTTTGGTCGTTTGCTTGAATCTCGGGTTGCTATTGGTTTGTTTGGAACCTAAAAGATCGAATATTTTTTAGGGAAGATCTGACCCTTTGTTCATTTTTGCATTTAATCCTAACCCTCCAAAGTAGGTGTGAGGAGGAACCCCCACAGAGGGGAGTTATCCCACATCGAACGAGAAGGGGTTTTGAAATTCTAGGTTTCTCTATTTATAGGGTCCTATTTGCTTTGTTGAAAAAAAGAAAGAAAAAAAAAGACTTTGAATATATTTTCTGAAAGTATACTCGTTTAGACTCGAAATACTTGAAGATTTCGTTCAAAATCTGATTGAAGTCTTTTAAAGAAGTTTCTGAGTCCAATAAAAAAATTTAAAGAAGGAAAGGGGAAATTCTTCTCTTTTTCTTGTGTTTGTTGAGTTCTGTGGCTTGAGTTTTGGGGTTTGAAGGAGTAAATCTTCAAGTTTGAATCTTGATTAGTGGCTGCACTCGCAAAAGGTAACCTCTTTTTCTATTTATTTTCTTATAAGTTAGTTTAATTATCTTTTAATATTGTTTATGCTTGTCATGTTAGTTCAGGTTTAGTTCTCTTGTTCTCTTGTTTTAGTCATATGCCTAATGTGATTATTAGCTAGATAAAATAGCTTAGTTTCATTTAGTTTTGGTTGGCTGATTTAGAAGCTATGTGAAATTGCCTAAACTAAAAAGGACTCTATTAATCATGGTTTAGTGATGAATTCTGTTGTTTGCTAAGGATTAAATAAAAAGGAGAAACAATTTAGTTAATCCAAATAGGATGAGTTGAAGTCCATTTAGACAATAAAGATGTTCACATAAAAGTAAAAGGGATCAGCGGTTTGTTGATGTTATGGTATGTGTAATAAGATTCACATGAGGAGCTTGGTAACAATGATGTTATTTTGGAAAGATTCTTAGTCTAGTTAGTCTTATAAGAATTCATGTTTGAACCCTTTTGGGGAGCCTGGTTGATTTGTAGGCATATTTGACTGATAAACTGTGATGGGACCTAGCTCTATGTAGTAAGTTATTTGCTTTGGGTGGTAGGTAATTCCTAAGATATCTTGCCTGTTTTGTTGTCTCATCTCCAAAGGAAAGGTTCTGTGCTATATGAAATATATCTTGACCTTGTTTAATCTACTTAGAATGCTTTTGGATCATGTTTAGCTTAAAAGAAAAAAAAAAGATTAAAAATGTGTATGAATGAACATAGAGTGTAGAGTTATTCCTTGGCTGGATGAATTCCTTGCAATATGCTTGATCCTACCCTATTAAGTATAAGAGGTTTATTTTGATCTTGTTTGAACCAATCTGCTGCTATGTGATTTCAAACTGATGCTATTTGCTTTTATACCAACTGGTTTAGCTGATTCTTGCCAAGTTTAGATTTGTCTTCTTTTTTTGTAAAATTGGTACAAGGTGTAAGTCGTTATGGTGAAGTTGCTTGAGGCAAGTCTTGTTTCTTTTGTTTCTAAAATCTGCTTATGGAAAGGAGTAGTATAAAAATGTATCATACATTACCTATTTTCAAAACTGGAAGTATGCTTGCTTTTGGCCTTCGTAATCTGGTGAGTGTAACATCTAGACTATGGCAGTCTTGTGAGTGGCACATTTCCCACATCACCCTTTTAAATGGGAACCTCTAAAATAGACTGGGAAAGGGGCATTTCTAACACCTCATCTTTTGGATAGATCGGTGCCTTAGTTGAAATTTCTTTTTAAAAAAAATGATGTTTTGAAAGTCTTACATTGGTCTTTTTTTTTTTTTTACTTGAGTTCCTAGAATCTGATTGTTCTCACTTATGGACCAAGGTTTAAACTATATGAGTCCTTTGTCCTATACGCTATGTCATTAGAAATTGTCTTGCTTGAGTTTTGATTGGAATAAACAAATGGCATATATGGCTTTATTTGATCATGTCTCTTCTTAAGGGTCTACTATCATAATCTAAGTGTTGAATCATCACTGACTAGTAGAGTCACTTGTCTGACTTAGGAATAGAATGTGATAACACACCTTGATGACTGTTTTCCTGTAAATAAAGAAAAAGAGAAGAATGAATTGTTGTGTTAAAGTAACCTTGGCTGCACTGGGAATACTAACTAAGAGAGGAGTAGTTTCTTTAAAAAGAGGAATGTGGAATAGGTACAGCTGAGTCATATAAGGTTGTTATGTCTATGAAATTTTGTAACCTGTTACTGGACATTGCCTGCACTTGTGAACATAAATCCAGACTTGGTTTTTCTTTTGGTTGATGATCTTCACATGAGGATTCTCTGCTTGCTATTTGTTGATCCATTCTGCTAACTGAAGTCTATATCTTCATCTCTTTCCCTTCCCTCTTTCCTTACTTCTTTTTAGGACTCAGTTGAGTTGTTTGGTTGTGAACTTGGTCTTAGGACTTTATCAGTTTGTTAACTATGATTTTTAACTAGTTCTGGCCTGGAATAACTATGTGTGAAAATATCCTTTCTCTTGTAAATCTCCAAGTTTAGCACAAACATAGGGAAGAAAGTTAGCACTTGGGGATTAAGCTTAAGCTTTTCCTAATGTCTACCATGCCTGGGATTCATGAAATCCCTTGGATATTGTGTGGCATTAGGATTGAGGAAGTGAAAGCTTTCCTTTTGGTGTTGTTTGAGCATCCCTATAGCTGTGTATATCAATGGTACATCAGATGGAAGAGAATGTATACTTACTCTATGAATAACTCTTGTGATCTGCCTTATGTTACTTGTGTATTTGGGCTCTGTTTTTCTTCTTCATTCTTCTGCGTTTCGTGTGGGACTTGTGTTGATGGGCTTATAGCCTTGAATCATGAATTTGTCCTTTAACCTTAATGCATAAACACTAATACGTGTTCTTCCTATCTAAATGTTCTTCCAAGAGTGGTAATTGTTTCATTTCGATAAATTAATATGTCATATATCTCTGTACTTAGAATATTTTGGATACTCTCTAATTTACTTTCCTTTCTTCTTTGCTTGCATGAAAATCCTGCTGTTTTTGGGGGGTTTCTTACTGCGCAAAATTCGTTGGGCCAAAGGCCCAACATTCCTCTTGATCGAGTCCGTGGGAAATAAATATGAAAGGGAACCTAATATGTCTTGAAGGCCCAGCCAGTGGGTGAAAATGGCACTGATGGGCAGGGTAGGCCCATCAGTTGGAAATCTGATCTCTTTCTTCCTCCATTTATGTATATATGTTGTATATGTACTGATGTACGTGATTATTGGAACCCATTATGCATGTTAGAATTTAGGAAAATATTTAGTAATTTAGGTAAGTCGCCAAAACAAATCGATTTTCCAAACACGGCTAATAATTCTTTTTTCTTAAATTAAAAGGGTTTTAAGAGTTGGTTTTCTTTTTTAAACTGTCTCGATTTTTTAAAGCAACAGTAGTAAATGAGATTTACCGGAAAGAAAATGGTTTTAAGTCCAAAATGAGTTGATCACTTCCTTCAAAAATTTGACCAAAAATGCCCTTCCATTTCAAGTATGAAGCTGCTAATATTTGGTGTGATAAAAGAGGCCAAAAAACATTTTTTTTTTAAAGACAATTGGGCCACGATTAAAAAGAAGCATCAATCTAAATGCTTTTAGATGTTGGTAAAAATTTGGACCGTTGAGACATGGACTTGGAATAATTTTTGTAAAGAATTCTGGGCCTGGAAGCCCAACACTAAAAACTGGGCTAAAAATTGACTGCTTAGTGGGCTGGGTTTTGACAAATCTGGAAACGTAGAATGCGGTTTGATTTCATGGGCTTCAAGAACTAAAAAATGAGTTTGAATAAAACAACTCGTGTTTTTCTTTCATATATATATATATATATATATATATATATATATATAAGTATAAAAATCGAAGATATACTCTATACTTTCCGTATATATATATATAACCCGTAAGTACTGAACCCATCTCGTTAGGACTGGAATAGTAGCGATTCTACTCGAGAGAAATCTCGGGTGTGTCCTAGTCCGGCAACGAAGTGAGTTGAACACTTGCGTCGAAACAAAATCCCTCCAAAAAAAGGGGGGGAATTTTTTCCAATTTTTTTTGGGACCATAATTATGATATGGAAAGAATGACTTTGTTGCGAAAAAATCAAAACATTATCTTTTGGCAAATAATCACATTAATCACACATTGCAGCTCCTAGGTCAACCGTATTCTACGGATCTTTAATACTAGGGTGCGTAAAACCTTCCCTAGGGAATCATCAGAACCCTTACCTCGAACTCTGGTCCAAAAGATTTTTTCTTATTTTCTGAAAAAAAATTAAACCCGGTTTTTCTAGTTTTCCATAATAAATTAAGTGGCGACTCTAAAGAATACTAAAATTCAATTAGAGCACCAACAACCTCGTAGCAGCTTTTATGTCTTAACCCGCATAAAAGCGAACCGTAACACCATATATTAGGATTAGTTGAAACTTCTGTATGAAATATGTTTGGATCATAATGTCTATGTCTGATCTACTTCCATTGTTGGTCATATATGTTATTAGTTTTAGGGGCTAGGGCCCAATCCTAACCAAACGCATGTTAATATAGAAAGTCTAATTTAATTTGGCGGAATTCATTTAATTTAATTTGGCGGAATTCATTTAGGTAAATATTTACCGGACGCCCGATGTTTATATCAAACTATAGATTTTGCTGCTGAGGTAGATTCTCGAAAGTATTTACCAAGATCAAATAAAAGTAGCATCTTTTTCAATTTGCAGTGTTCTTTTTTATCTTTTTATAAAGTTTGCCCTCCTACAATCCTAACCCCTCTAATTATTTCTCTTAGCTTGAGTCTCTCATTCCCGTTGTTGTACTTTTCTCATTTTTCCATCACAATGAGTATGGAGTATTATTGGTGCAATAGTTCATAATTTAGCTGGTTTGTTTGGGAGAGTAAAAAACTTAGTGCAAGCTAGTTAAATTGGAGCAGTAGTTTAAATATGTGCTGCGGAGTTGGGATTATTACTAAGAGGGTTCAAAATATAAAAAATTACATATACACGAAGAAGTCAAAAGGTGTTCAACCGTTCAACATCTACTATATATACATAAAAAATAATTTTAACCATGTATAAACAGAGTAATTTTCTGTCGAAGGGAATTCGGATGAACCCTCTAGCCCTTCTTGGCTCCGCCCATGTTAATGTGCATATGATCTCGTGATTTCTTCAGACGAGATCCCTTTTTTCATTATTCCCACGATATCCCCCACCCCCCTCCTTTTTTTTCTTTTGTATATCTATGATAAGATATTCTTCAATCATTCACACTAATAAATAATCTGCAAAAGTACATGTTATGCATAAAGAACCTCATGGAGAGGGACGGGGTGGGGGGGTGTTAAGGGGGTAAGACACAAGCATAAAAAAAACGTTGTCGACATTTAAATTTGTCAAAAATGGCAAGCTAAAGGATAAATTAATTAAGGAACGAGAAAAGTCGTACGATCATAATAACTAATGAGACCTTTTATGCTTCTTTCACTGTGTCAATCGTCAAGAGCTATATTTGACTTTTTATGAGTTCAGTGATCGAGTGGTAAAATAGTCGAACATTACATCTTTAATTGATGAAGAATTAACTTTTGATCAAGATGAAATGGTCCCAATCGGCTTGTACTTGAAACTCATTATATATATATATATATATATATATATATATATATATATATATATATATATATATATTAAATACTTTTTTATACTATTAACGTTATTTATTTTAGGACAAAAGTGTAAATATACCCCTTAACTTTGCGATTTAAAGCAAATATATCCTTTGTTATAAAAGTAGTGTATATATTACCCATTGCCGTTACAAAATGGTGCAAATATACCCCTACCGTTACAAAATGGTGCAAATATACCTCTGCCATTACAAAATGGTGCAAATATACCCTTTTCGCTGACGGATTTTTTTTTTTAAATCATTTAGGTTATTTTTTTAATTAAAAAATGCCAGGTGACTTAAATAAAAAGTTTACTCATTTTTTTTTTTTTGAGTAGACATACTTTTCTAAAGCTACATAGTAATTTTTTTCTGGTGGGGCGGATCTAGTTCGTTTTAAAAAATGGGTAGATTTATTTTTTTAAAAGTCACAGAGATATTTTTTTAAACGAACCAGACCCAACACACCAGAAAAAAAAATTATCACTGGCTTTAGAAAAATATGTCTACTAAAAAAAAGGTAGACTTTTTTTTAAAGTCACGTGACATATTTTTAATTAACAAATAACCTAAATGATTTTTTAAAAAAAAACCGTCAGCGAAAAGGGTATATTTGCACCATTTTGTACTAGCAGGGTATATTTGCACCATTTTGTAACGACAGGAATATATATAAACCACTTTTATAACGAGGGGTATATCTGCTCTAAATCATAGTTGAGGGGTATATTTACACCTTTTCCCTTTATTTTATGATGGTAGATGAGTTATCATTTTTATTAGGTTGCCAAATATTATAATTATACCAAAAATTTCACTTGTAACTATCTTATGATAAACTGATTATATAGCTAATACAATTTATGCGGTTAGTGCATAACAATTAAATTTGTGTATGCGCCGTTTGATTTTAAAAAAAAAAAAAAAAAAAAAAAAAAAAAAAGTAGCTATCATCAGTGGATTAAGCTCTCTACACATCAATAATTCTTAAACGGCCTACAGAATTAGTAAATATTTACCTGCTTAATGCTTGTACCAAATTAAATAATTTAACCAGTAATAATTATAAATTAAAGTGTGAATCCGGAGATTCCCTTCATATTTAAGTAAATCGGTAATATGGCAAGTCCGGTAGATGCAGATCGGATCCAGAACAGCAATATTTGGTTCGATATTGGTATCACTAAAATTCATTGGTGAGTTTTGCTGTCAAATCCTAGCCCCCCCCCCCCCCCCCCTCTCTCTTTTAGTCCCACGAGATTCTCTTATATTTTTATATTCTTTTATTCCTTTCTTTTTCATTTTTTTTAATGGTAAATTATTCCTCATTCCAATTCATCACTGTATACATGGTAAAACGCAGCTTTACACGTGGCGTCCAGCTAGCAAAACACGTGACGGTTAGAGTAGGAAGCGTCAAGTCATTTCAGCGAACCAAAGAAGAGGACTACGATTTTACCCGAGGCAAATCCACCGTAGTAAATCCACTCTGAAGTGGCAGCCCGACAAGCTCATTAAATGAGGATATCATGACTTGCAGCCGTTATTCAACCAGACCAGATTCAGTGCAGATATTACAATTGGCATTCAAGGACAAGTTACTTGTAATCTAGCATCAGGAGATACAAGGCAACACTATTATATTACACATAAACTTCAGATCGCATTACTCAAAAGCTCTTTTTATCTTTTAGCAGTTCAATTCACTTCGTTTTCTATTAGTCATTTAAAGCTTAAATATTATTCGGAGGCATTCCTATTCACGGAATTCAGTCTGAAAGCTCATAGACGCCCAAGCTTGTTCTTTAGTTTTAATATTACCATTTCTGTATTTCATACTAGTTATTTCATACTTAGTTATTTCATATTTAAATACTAACTCTGACAAATCAAATCACATATCCTTTAAACCGCGTACAAATTCAATTGTACCCTTTTTAGGGGTAAACAGTTTGGCACCCACCGTGGAGCTAAGGATAATTGTGGTGGTTTGTTCAAATCTCACTTATTTCATTTGAAGTTTTCTTGTAACCGGGATTTCATCAAGAATGTCTGGGAGCTCGGATCACAACGATGCTAACAACAACAACGACGTTATCAGCAATAACGAGGCACCGACTCTTGATCCAGTAATTGGTGAAACTAGGAATGAACAAATTGTTTCACCTCGAGGGTCTAGAAGAAACAACAACGAGGACAAAGTAGAGAACGTGGTGCGAGTGGCCAGAACTGATTTGGACAAAATATTTGACATTTTGGATAAGCAACAACAAGCAATTACTCGGTTGCAAGATAACGGGGTGAATATGTCAAATAAGGATGTTGAGGCTCGTACTGAAGGTCGGGGTGATAGGAACGGCAAAGGTTCGGAATCGAACGAATCCTTAGAGATCTTAAAATTGCTCCAAGAACTGGAGAAGAATGAAAAAAAAGTGGATATTTTCAATTCACGAGTGGACCAGATTCCTGGAGCACCACCGATTTTGAAAGGTCCAAATTCCAAGAAATATGTTCAATTGCCATTCCCACCAAGTGTTGCTCTGAAGCTGATCCCGAAACGATTCAAGATGTCAGACCTTCCAAATTATGATGGGACTACGGATCCATAATAACACGTGACGGCATATACGTGCCAAATCAAAGGCAACGACATGCAGCCGGATGAAATTGAGTCGGTTATGCTAAAAAATTGGGTAAAACGTTGGCCAAAGGAGCTATGACTTGGTATCATCACTTACCCGAACATTCTATTATGTCTTTTGCTATGCTTTCAGATGCGTTCATCAAGGCCCATGCCGGAGAGAAAAAGGTGCAAGCAAGGAAGGCCGACATATTCAGGATAGCCCAGAAGGATGACGAGTTACTGTGGGAATGTCACGACCCGAATACGGGCCGTATAACTTTATACGGCCCGTATAATGTGTCGTATAATGAACACAGAAGCGAGAATTTGACGGGGTGATTTCACGGTCACTTATACGGTCCGTATAAATTTATACGAACCGTATAAGTGTCCGTATAATTATGTCGGGACAGATTTTAAGTTTTTAAATAAGAAACCCAAGTTCATTATTTTCATTCCCATTTCTCCTCCACGACTCAAGAGTTCTCTAAAACCTTCCAAACACTTCATATACAAGAATCCAAGTGAAACTAAAGATCCACTTCATCAAACCCACAAAATTAAGTGTAAGAAACACATTAAAGCTCATCCAAGTCAAGGAATATCAATGGGAGTGAACTAGGGTTTTGGTGCAACAGAAGTATTTCAACTCAAGGATTATTTCTACACTATCGAAGGTAAGTTTTATGGTATTTCCATGTTATTTAAGGTATTGAAAAGTTAAAACACTTGGATAGTAGAAGGAGATAGAAAATGGGTCATGAATGTGTGAATAGTGACATTTTGAGTAGTAGTTTGGAATGAATCATGAATATTGAGATGTGGTGATTATAAGTACGCTATAAATGATATTAAGGACATGGGATAAGCATTATATGTGAGAAAACGTACTAGTATACTATGACCATGAATATGGATAAATTGAAGTGGAATTGTGAAATGAGGGTAATGTAGATGAATAAAGATTGTTGGTTATGATATTGTGAACACTATTATAAATGTCTGGAAGTTGATATAAAATATAGGGAAGGTTGTATAAATAAAGGAAATGCTGCCCAATTTTCTCTAACTTTAGTACGCACGTTCATATAATCGATTAGCTAATATGAATGCGAATTCTCTTGAAGGTAGAAACGTGAGTTTTAAAGGAGAACAATCAAGCGATGGAAATTGTTAAACGAAAGAGGTATGTAAGGCCAGTCCTTTCTTTCAAAGGCATGACTCTTATGGTATGAATCCTTCTATCTTTCCATGATTTTGCCACATATCGGAAATTATGAGTCTACGACTATAAAGAGCTTCATATAAGATAAAGAAAAGAGATATGTTACGAGCATGACAATAACGATGATGAATTTAAGTCTAGAAGTCCTAAAGCTCATGATACGACATTCCTACGAAACCAATGATCCTTATATATGATTCCTACGATATTATTTTCCCTACTCTTCCATGACCTTCTTACATTCCGGGAACTATGAGTTAAAGTTGAGAAAGAGATTCTTGTGAGATAAAGATGAGAAAAATATCACGAATGCGATAATAATGATGATAAGTATAAGCCTAGAGATTCTAAAGCAAGATACGATGTCCATGAAGTTAAAGATCCTACTTACAATCCCTTGATGTTGTTCATGGTGTACACTCACCTTAAAATGTTAGTTCCTTCAAGGTGAGATATGATGAATATGATTACTCCATAATGTAATCGGGGGTTCTCGACCTTATGTCACCCCGACATTGTTATATATTGTCTATAAGCTCTAATGCATGTCCTATGACCAATGTTCCGAAAAATTACGAGTCTATGTTCATAGAGGGTTTCATATGAGATAAAGGTAAGAGATATGCCATAGATACGATGATGGTAGTAATGAGCCTGAGTTAGAGATTATAAAGTCTATCATGCGATTTTTTTACGAAGCTCAAGCTATGAATATGATACGATTTTCATAGATTGTCTTTAAATTCAAATGCATGCTCTATGAAAAGTTATGATAAGCTTATGAGATATATGTGATGATAACGATGACGATGTTGATAGTGATGATGATAATGATGACGATGATAATAGTGATGACGCTAAAGATATTTATGGGCTTTTATGTATATGTGTCTATGTATGGCTATTATGAAACCTCGAGCTTATATGGCCGGGTAGAATATTATATATATATATATATATATATATATGATGATACGCGCGCACCACTTCAGTTGGGTACGGATACCACTGAGCCTTGGTAGGGCCTGGTACGGATAACACTGAGCCTTGGTAGGGCCAGGCACGTATAACACCAGGCATTATTATAGCTGGGTACGTAAGACACCGAGCCTATATAGTCGGGTACGATACTACTATGTATTAGAATGTATGAAAAGCCCAGAGGATATTTATGTGATACTGTCGAGCCACTATGTGGCCGATTACGGATAATGTTTAATGTGTATGAGCAGATACGGTACTATGATATACATATATGATACGACGATATATGCGCTATGATGATACATGTACTATGGTTATATACGATATAGGCATAAAGGTATCCATCCTTAAAAGCTATGCAGGTTATCTTCATCTTATGTCTTATGATTTCTCCATTATGTTCATTTCATTCATGCCTTACATACTCAGTACAATATTCGTACTGACGTCCGTTTTCTTTGGATGTTGTGTTCATGCCCACAGGTAGTCTTATGATTTCTCCATTATGTTCATTTCATTCATACCCAGATTTATAGAAGCCGTTAAGCAGACTTTTGAGAGCACTCCATTATTCCGGAGGTGCCATTGATTTACTATTTTATGTACATATATGTTTTGGGCACGACGGGGTCCTGTCCCGTCCATATGTCTAGTACTCTAGTAGAGGCTCGTAGATACGTATGTGTGGGTAGTATGGTCTCACGATTTTCCACGTGTATATATGTATTATGTGGATAGCCAAAGAGCTTATGTATATAAAGGTAAATATGTTTCCAATGAAAAATGGTTTTTCCTATGATTATGAGCATAAGAAATATGAATGTACGCTTAACGAGTATGATGAGTAATAGAATGAGCGGTGCTGGGTGGTTAGCCCCGGGTAACCGTCATGGCCCCTATTCGGGTCGTGACAGGGAATTCGTGACAAGATTTCAAAAGGAACGAATGCTCCTCCCCGCAGTAGCAGATGGATGGGCAACAGAAGCTTTTACTAAGGGCTTAAATCCAAGAAGTTCTAGTGCGTCGCAGAAATTGAAGGAAAATTTGTTGGAATATCCAGCAGTGACGTGGGCAGATGTGCACAACCGATATAAATCAAAGATACGGGTAGAAGATGATCAGTCCGAGCTTCTAGTTGTGACTGCAAGAAGAGTTAAGGGACGAGAAAAGTAGAAAAGAGTAGCAGATTCGGACTTGAAGGCGTTAAAGGATAGATATCAACCCTATGGAACTTCAGAACGATCGAATTTCTGATCAGATCGAAGGTAAAATAATCGATCCTTTTCATCCGATAGAAGCGGTGGTGACAGGATTTAGGATCCCAGACCTTCAAGCAGAGGATTGCAAGATAAAATTGCCGTTGGGACTTCCTTTGCTAATCATGTTGATAGTCCCAGCCTGTCCGAGTATAATTTCTGCATAGATGCTAAAGAGTTGTGTTAGCGATTGGATGCATAGAAGGTGTTAAATTTCCGAAGGATATCCGGACAGATCCTAATTTGAGGGATCAGAGACTGATCTGTGCATTTCATCAAACGCATGGTCATCGAATAAAGGATTGTCGTCATTTGAGGGATGAAGTGGCATGATTACTGAAAGAGGGTCACCTGAGGGAATTCTTAAGTGAGCAGACCAAGGAAAACTATGGCAAAACTAAAGATGCAAACAAACGGGTGGAACCAGTCAATCCACAACATGTTATTAACATAATTATCAGAGGAACCGACGTGGCAGAAACCACTATCGTGGCATCAAAGAAAACCAAGGTGTTGGTGATCCGAGAGAAAAGATCCAAGGATTACTTATGCAACAAAGCGATCATATTTAACCACGAGGACGTTGAGGATATTGTCCATCCGCATAATTTCGCGCTAGTAATTTCTGTTAAAATTAATAAATTTCTTGTAAACGTATTTTAATTGATCTAGGTAGCTCAGCTAATATAATCCAATGGAAGGTGTTAGAAAAAATGGCTCTACTCGATCAAATTGTTCCGGCAGTTAGAGTTTTGAATGGTTTTAACATGGCGAGTGAAACTACAAAAGGAGAAATCCTCCTACCGGTAGATGCAGCAAGAACGATCCGATTGACGAAGTTTCATGTCATAGATGGAGTGATGAGATACAACGCATTACAAAAACTTTGCATATGACGCTAAAGTTTCCAACTCCGGAAGGGATTAAAGAAATCCGAAGGGATCAACCAGCGGCCATGGAGATGTTTTCCATTGAGGGAACCTTGGAAAAAAAAAAGACACAAAGAGTAAGGAAACGTTGGAAAAATAGCAATTACAAAAAATAAAGGATGTGATTCCGGAAAATCGGAGGAAACAGGAACTGCTATAAACTCAGAGAAGTTGGAAGGCAAAATTGAAGATTTAGATGAAGAAGAAGATTTATATCGAGTTCCCAGATCGTTTGTAGTGCTCGATGATTCGGATGCAACGAAATCAACCATAGAGGAACTCGAGCAAGTGGTCTTGTTCATCCAATGGCCCGAAAGGAAGGTATACCAGGGCACCGGATTAACTCCGGAGCTCAGGATTAAGTTTATTGAATTTCTTAAATCTATCTCAGATTGTTTTGCATAGTCCCATTTAGACATGACAGGTATACCATCAGAAATCACAACTCATAAGTTGAGCCTAGATCTAAGTTTTCTGCCAGTAAAACAAAAACGGAGACTCATTGCAGAGGTCAAAAATAGGTTTGTTCAGGAAGAGGTAACCAAGATATTAAATACCTAGTTCTATTCGGGAAGTTGAATATCTTGAATGGTTGGCAAATGTGGTGGTAGTACCTAAAAAAGGCAATAAATTTAGGATGTGTATAGATTTCAAAGATTTAAATAAAGCCTGCCTAAAGGATTCTTTTCCTTTGCCTCATATCGATCGTATGATCGATGCTACGGCAGGGCATGAGATTTTGAGTTTTCTTGACGCTTACTCCGGGTACAACCAATTAAGGATGAACCCAGAGGATCAAGAGAAAACTTATTTTATTACCAAGTATGGAACCTATTGTTATAATGTAATGCCATTTGGTTTAAAAAATGCTGGAGCAACATATCATCGTTCAGTTAATCACATGTTTGAAAAACAAATTGGTAATACAATGAAAGTTTATATAGATGATATGTTGGTTAAGTCCCTGGAAACAGGAGACCATCTTAAGCATTTGCAGGAAACATTTGATGTTCTCCGAAAATACAACATGAAATTGAATCCGGAGAAATGCGCTTTTGGAGTAGGCTCGAGCAAGTTCCTAGGTTTTTTGGTGTCAAACAGAGGGATTGAAATAAATCCGAATAAAATTAAGGCTATTGAAGAAATTTCAGAAGTCATTGGGGATGTGAAAACTGTGCAAAGCCTTACCGAAAGAATAGCAGCCTTAAGTCGATTCATTTCCAGGTCCTTGAAAAAATGTCACAAGTTCTTTCGCTTTTGAAAAAGAAGAAGGACTTCAACTGGACTCCAGAATGCCAACAAGCATTAAGAGATCTGAAGAAATACCTTTCTAGTCCGCCGTTGCTGCGTAAACCAAAAGCGGACGAACAATTGGTTCTATACTTGGACATTTCAGAGGTTGTTGTAAGTGTTGTATTAGTCCAAGAGGACCAAGATATGCAATTTCCAATTTATTATGTCAGTAGAACACTGGCTAGTGCAGAAACTAGATACCCCCATTTAGAAAAATTGGCTTTAGCATTAATAATTTCGGCTAGAAAATTAAGGTCATATTTCCAATGTCATCTTGTTTGTGTTGTAACAACCTATCCCTTAAGAAACATAATGCATAAACCTGAGTTGTCGGGTAGGTTGGCCAAATGGGCTGTAGAAATTAGCGGGTATGATGCAGAATATAAGCCCCGAACAACAATAAAATCCCAAGTTTTGGCCGATTTTATAGCAGACTTTACTCCGGACCTAATTCCAGAAGTAGAGAAGGAGCTTGTATTAGCTTCTGGGGTTATATCAGGAGTTTGGACCTTATTTACGGATGATGCATCCAAGTCAAAAGGGTCCGGATTGGGAATAGTGCTTAGAACACCTACGGGCGAAGTTATTACATAGGCAATAAGAACTGTGAAATTGACTAACAATGAAGCTGAGTATGATGCTTTGATTGTAGGTTTGGAATTGTCAAAAAGCTTAAAATCTACGTCAGTCGAAGCCAAATGCGATTTGCTCTTGGTAGTGAATCAAGTTAATAGGATTTTCGATGCAAAAGAAGAAAGGATGCAGAAGTACTTGGATAGAATCCAAGGTATTAATGCGTCGGTTTAAGGAATGCAAAATAGAGCATGTGACCCGAGAGAAAAATGGCGAGGCAGATGCCTTGGTAAATTTAGGATCATCAGTGGATATGGTGTAGGTTCCGGGAAAGTGTGCAACTCCTAAATTCGGCCGTAGATAACTGCCACGGAAAAATAAATTTCACAAACTTTACTTGGGACTGGCGAAACAAATATGTCGATTACTTGAAGTGGTAAGCTTCCAATTGATCCAAAGGAATCAAGAGCACTTCGTACGAAGGCTGCTAGATATTGCATAGTCGACAGTCAATTATACAGGAGGTCATTTTATGGTCCTTTGACAAGATGTTTGGGTCCGGGAGATACTGATTATGTAATGCGTGAAGTACACAAAGGGCATTGTGAAAAATCACTCTGGGGTAGAACTATTAGCACGAAAGTTAATTAGAGCGGGGTACTACTGGTCGACGATGGAGGAGGACTCCAAGAACTTCTTCCAAAAATGTGACGAATATCAAAGGCATGCCCACTTAATTCACCAACTGACAGAATTACTACATCCGGTCATTTCACTTTGAACTTTCATGAAATAGGGAATGGACATTGTGGCGCCATTGTCTGCGGCTCTCGGTCAGGTAAAAATCATTTTAATTATGACTGATTATTTCTCTAAATGGATTGAAGCAGGGACTTTCAAGAAAATTAGAGAAAGACAAGTGATCGATTTCATTTGGGATCACATCATTTGTCGGTTCGGAATACCGAGAGAAATTACTTGCAACAATGGGCCATTGTTTGTTGGTAGAAAAGTCACGGAATTCCTTGAGGGACTCAAAATTAAAAGGATTGTGTCTACTCCGTATCACCCTAGTGCAAATGGTTAGGCTGAGTAAACGAACAAAACAATCATTCAAAATTTGAAGAAAAGGTTGGATTCAGCAAAAGGAAAATGGAGAGAAACTTTACCAGAAGTGTTGTGAGCATACAGAACCACACCGAAGACTAGTACTGGAGAGACTT
This sequence comes from Lycium barbarum, assembly GCF_019175385.1. Lineage (NCBI taxonomy): Eukaryota > Viridiplantae > Streptophyta > Magnoliopsida > Solanales > Solanaceae > Lycium > Lycium barbarum. Next base: position 94,233,201 of record NC_083342.1, read on the forward strand.
CGTTTTCTCTAGTGTATGGCACGGAGGCATTGATTCCGGTCGAAGTGGGTGAACCCAGTCTAAGGTTCACTCGTGCCACTAAAGAATCGAATAACGAAGCCATGGCAGTAAAGTTAGTTTTAAGGAGGAGCACCGAGAAAAAGCATTCCTGCGAGTTGTAGCTCAAAAGCAAAGAATGGAGAAATATTATAATCGGCGGACAAATCTTAGACACTTTTAAGTGGGAGATTTGGTCCTCCGAAAAGTAACTCTGAATACTAAAAATCCCAACGAAGGAAAGCTAGGTCCAAATTGAGAAGGGCCTTAGAAAGTATTGGAAATCACGGGTAAAGGCTCGTATCAGTTGGAAGATGCAGATGGGCATTGTTGACACCTAATTTTTGACCTCCCATAATTTATTTAATTACCCAGAGTCTTTGGATATCAAATGGAGTGAAATATACATTTTTAGAAGTCAAAATTATTTTATAAAATTATTTAAATAATATTTTACCATTCTTAGTTGGTAAAACAATTTCTATAATATTATAAATCATTTGAGAATTAATTTACATATTGTTGCAACAATTATGGCATTTTCTAAATTTATAAGAGTTACCTTGTTTAATTAATTGTCCAAATTAGCAAGTATCTTACTCCGTTTAAATTCATGGAATCTGACTGATTAATAAATTGATCATTTTCACCCCTCAATTCTAAATTTTGCATGTCCCAATTTATTGAAGTTAATCATAATTAATTATGTGTTTAATTGTGGTTAAAATTTCATAAATTGTTTGCTATATGGCTAATAGTGGCTACAACTGAAATAATTTGTTAGCCTAATTCTGGCCTTAATTGGAATAACCAAATTCATTGGTTTAAGTCAATTAAAGTCATTATTGTAAAATTAACCTTTAATTTTTTAATTAGTTTAATTCCGGTTTATGGCTTAGGTCAATTGAAGTCATTGTTGCAAATGTGGCCAAAAATTAAAACGACCTAATCAATTAAGGCCATGATTTCAAATTTGGACTTGTTGCATAATTAGCCGCACCTTTATTTTTGTTAATTGGTTAATTAATCGTGATTTAGTCACGATTAAGGCATAATTAACTAGTTTCTTAAATTAGGGCCATTTATTTAAAAAGTTGTCCCAGATATACACACATATACACAGATATACATGTGTATGCATGCATATCACGTGTATGTACGTATATTTCCCCTCCCCTCTTTTATTTTTGAGTTGAGCCGAGTCCAGCCCACTAAGGCTAGACCCGGCCCAATATTTCATTTAAGGAAAGGGGTAATACCCCTCTCCTCTTCACTTCGTTCCAAACAACCCTTAAGAGGAGGGGAGGGTTTCCCTAAGGAAACCCTAAGCGCCGCCTCTTCTCTCCTCATCAGCATCGCTATTTATGGCAAATTTTTAGGCGAACCATGCTTTTTCCAGGCCTGTGTGACCGTATAAGGCAAAGCATTAACTATTTCCCCCGTCTCTCACCAAACACAACCCAAACACGGTACATTTATCTATTTGTTCTTTATTTTTTGTGCATCAATGGTCAAAACACTGTAATTCCTTAATGGTTTTTGTTGCGTTGTGTTCGAAATCCTCGATTGCCATTGGTTTAAGATGAACCAAGTCGGATTGATATTTTTGGGTCAATCTGACCCTTCTTTGCTTTGTTGTGATTGATCTCAGCCATTGCTTGTCGTGTGAAGAGACGATTCTCAGAAATTGGGAATTGTCCCATATCGAAATCAAATTAGGGTTTGGGGTTTGGGGGGTTTCTATTTAAAGGACCCCAACTTGCATTGTAACACAAAGTTTGCAACATCGAATATATCACGATATTCAAAAAAATTGAAAATACCTAGGGTTTCTACATTTTGCTTAAAACCTTTAATTTTTTCCGATTAAGTTAATTTTTTAAAGTTTTAATTATTGCTCTTGTTATTGTGGCTGAGTGTGAGTTGAAGGAGCATAGGAATTCTCCAAGTTCAACACTCGACCAAGGTTGCGCAACAAAAAGGTAAATTTGCCTCATTTTAGTTTGGTTTTTTTTTTTGGATATGTGTTAGTTATATGTTCTCATTTGTTATGTGTTAACTTGTTGTTTATGTGTGATTCATGTTTAATATGGTTTAGTTTAGGCTTATCTCTTTGTTAATTATATGCTTCTATAATCATTTAGTTAGCTTAGTTAAGTCAAGTTGAGTTATTTAGTTCTAAAAAAGGGGTTATTAGCTCATTTCCGTCTTGTTTAGATAGCATTAGAGATGTAGAAGATTGTTAAATCCTGTCTAGTAATGCTTTATTTGATGTGGTATAACACTAGTCCTACTTGAACTTGATTAACTCTCTTGGTAACATGTACTATTATCCTTCACCTATCCATTTGAGAGATTATGAATTGATAATTATTTGAATACTTGGTTGTGCCCTAAAGCTTAGTAAGTATTAGACTGTTAGTCCTGTTCTTGTCTTTCTGAATTTGCCTAGGTCTGTTGAGTTATATGACTTTGCTATCTATTAATGTTGAATACATAGAATTCCGTTTGTAAGTTGGAGAATCACCTATGGCTAAATCTATGTGTTCCTTTAATACTTATGTCTTAGAAAGAAACTGTACCCCCTATTGCTTAAAGTTGCACATGTTTCGACTCAAGTAAACTGTAAAGATTCTAGTTTCCTCTACTGAGTGTTGGTTTGGTATTGTTTGATGTTGTTTGGTATACTAAGTCACAGTAAAATACTCAGACTGTCCTGTAATACACTTTTGAAACTAAAACTAGCCTAAAAATGGATATGATGTCCTGGGTGCTTAAGTATAAAGAGATTTTAATCGTTGTGTCCCTTTGCTGAACTGAATCCTTTTGTTTGAAAACCATTTGTTGACAACTACCCTAACTATGAAAGATTTGAAATATGTTATGAACTAAGAGGTTAAGATCGGGGACTTATAATAAGATGAAGTTGGAAAGGGGTTAAATATACTGATAAGGATCTAGTTTGTTGGGAATAACTTAGTAGTTGCTTTATTTGGTCTCTATGTGTTGATTTTTGTAAATCAGAGGTCTGAATCTGTATTGTGGTGCTATGTGTTGGGTCTAGTGACTTCTTTAAGTGTTGAAAGGTGTAAGTAAGAAGGATGACACTTGAAACGTGGACAACTATGAGTGTGACTTACCTAGGACTTAGAAGAAGGATAGAGGACTTGGAGTTTCTAGCTAACTCAGTCTCGATGTCTATCTTCTGAGTTGTTGGGGTTCCCTCATGGAAATCCACATTCCATGGGACCCTCCAAAAGTTTGAAACAATTAAAATAGGTGTTGAGTTGTTCTTTTAAGGTCTAAACTGATTTTGCGGCACTTCATCTCTCTAGGTGTATATTTTTTAATCCCGTGAGCTTCTAGTTTATATGGTGTTGGGTCTATTTCCTTTGTGCATTTTTCCTTGTGAATGGCATTCAAATAACTTCAAAACTGTCCTGAAAATCTTGTGTGCTCCTGTGTTATGTCATTGCCTTAAATAAGTTGGTTTTTCTTCTTCATGATATACTGGAATATAGCCATGTATACCTCGTATATTCAAACTCTGCATATGCTGCATATGTAGAAGTTTGGTATATCAGGTATATCATAGGTATATCACCTTTGAAAAATGCCTTAATCGTCAAAAGCTCTACATGTTAAATTGCTCTATTGATGAGTTTAATCCTTGTGCCTTATTGGGCCCAATTTTCATTAGAATTTGTTTGGGTCCAGTTTGTCTTTCACGCCATATTTTGATTTGTGATTTGGGCTAGTTTGTAGACTTTGAATAAACTGTGTGGGTCTGGACTATACTTACATTATTGAAATTGGGCCTAAGACTTATCTTCTATTTTCTTTTGTTTTGCACTACTTTCTTATTAGTTGTTTGTTAGTACAATTAAATCACTTTAGTATGGATTATAAGCACTTTGATTTAACACATAGGTCTTAGACACACTCTAATCCATTTCTTTTTATGCTCCATGTGATTCAACCTCGGGCCACTTGGGTCGTCTCTTGCATTAAGCCTTGTTGGCCCAGAGGCCCAACATCATTTTTTTATCGAGTCTGAGAAAAGAAAAATATATCGAAGGCCCAACCATGGGTGAAAATGGTCATTGGTGGGCTTTGTAGGCCCACCAAATAAAATTCTCGTTCCTCTATCTCCCTTTATTTATATGTATATTTGTGTTGTATATGTAAAACAAATCTGTAGTATATTGAAACCCATGTGGATGTAGAACTTGGGGAAAAACACTTAGTATCTTAGGAAAGTCGCCAGACTATTTTCAAAAGGTCGAATAGTGATCAGCTTTGCATGAAATGGAACTTAACCCGATTTTGGCTAATTGTAAAACTGGTTCACCATTTCAAATAAAGGGCAAAACAATTTCAAAAATAAAGATTGAGAATTAAATGGTTCAGGCTTGCTGGCCCTTTGTAGAATTCAATAGTAAAATAACAAGTATTTGGACTGTTTTGGCCCTTAAGCCCACTACTAAAAATAACTGTTTTATTAGACCAAAAAATGGGATTTCAATGATTAGGCATAAATATTGTTTAGATGGTAGAACTTGTTTTGATAGTAAACTCTTCAAATACTATGCGAAAATCGGATGATTAGGAAGTTAAGAACTGAGTTCTGTTTTAAAAAAATGGAAATGGATCTCTTTGAACTTTAAAGAATTTTGAGATTATTGGACCAAAAGCCCACCAAACTAAAGAATTGAAAAAGAACGAGCATTTTGGGCCTGGAAGCCCAATGTTGAATCTGGACTAAAAACGAGATAATTTTTTGGGCCAAGTTTGAGACGAGATAGACTCTGGACTAGACTATGAGTTGACTTGATATGAGCTTCAATGAGTAAAATTGAGACTTAATGAAATTTTCCTTTGCTTAATATATATGTATCAAAATAGGAGATATACTCCATACATATTTATATAGATATATATAAATATAGGAGAATACTCCATATTTTTATACAAACAATAAAAACCCGTAAGAACTAAACTCATCGTATTAGGACTAGAATAGTAGTGACTCTACTCGGGAGAAATTCTGGGTGTGTCCTAGTCCGGCAATAAGTGAGTTTGAATACTTACGCGGATTTCTAAACCCAAAAACCCTTTTTTAAAGGGGACTTTTTGCCAAAATTTTTCTTGAATTAATGAGATGATGAAATGACACTTCGCGGGATTTTAAACAATTTTTAAGCAAGTAATAACAAAATCATACATTGAAGCTAGTAGGTCAACCGTATTCTATGGATCTTTAATACTAGGGTGCGTTAAACCTTCCCAAGGGATCACCAGAACCCTTACCTCAAACTTTGATCCAATAAGACTTTTCTCTCGCTTGAAAAAATCTTTAAACCCAGTTTTACCTAATTTCCCTTAATAAATTAGGTGGCGACTCTAAAAAGTACTAAATCCAATTAGAGCACCAACAATCTCGTAGTAGCTTTTATGCGCCCGCATAAAAGTGAACTGTAACAGGCGTAAGTTGCTAAACAATTGGAATGTTAGTCATCTGAAGCGGTATTATTGTTGAAGAAAAGAAAAGGTATGATTTATGATTATTTAATAAGTTCATTTTGAGGTTTTTAAGTTTTTGTATGAAGAAAGATGAAAACTCAGAGTAAATCCACATAAGCAAAAAGCGATCCAAGAACTGAAAACATGTGTTGCACTCTTTTTCCCTTAGACCCGTTTTTGTCCCAAAAAGGGTTTTTCTGGCAAGGTTTTTAATGAGGAAACAATGTAAAGCGTGTTACTATCAAGAGGAACTCGGAACTGTTCGGCAAATGACAGCTTATCATAGCATTTGACTTTTCATACTTCAAACCCAAATGCTAGTGGGGATACCTCGGATAGAAGTGTTTAGTCTATGAATTTTATGTAACGAAAGGTATTATTGTTGAAGGAAAGAAAAGGT